>NC_135871.1:538043-825543 GCF_031162955.1 Sander vitreus | reverse complement strand
ACAGCTGTCCGTGTGCGCAGAAAGTAAGTCTGAGCATTTGGACAGATCAATCAGCAAATATTTACAAGAGGTGTTCTTTAAAATGAAGCATGATTGTGAAACTGTAGCGTTTTAAATGCATTCATAAAGTGTTTTTGGTGGATAGATTGAAAGAAAAGTGTATTTTCAGATCAGCCACTGTGTTCCCCAGCTTGAAAACAGGAAGCAGAAACTAGAGACAGCCTGGGCTCTGTATGCTGTCACAGATGTTTCTATTCCCCTCATTCCTGTCTCTTGAGGCCTACAAGCACATCTCTACATGCAGTCTGTATGTCTAATCATCAATCCTGAAAGAATCAATAGTATCCATCTGCTGTGATCCCGTGTGTGTGATTCATGTACAGTATGTGCACATGGGAGTGTGATGTTAATGTTGGCCCCTCCCAATTTTCTTCAGCACAATGAGACAGACTGAGCACTTCCAGTTAGGTGTCAGAGGAGCCTTTGGCGCACTGAGGGCTCCAGTTTCAGCCATATAAATATCTTTTAATGTCCCTCCCTTTGGAATTATGAAAATCCACACAGACATGAGACAGGGCCATTAAAATCTAGACTCCACGCTGGTCCCTGGTCGTTATAGTACTCTAATGGCTACCATTTATATCTTCTCTATCTAACACTGAGTGCTAATGCTGTGTTCTTTTATCAAGTCTGGAGGTTAAGAATTGTTTTTTTAATAATAAGTGAATTATTAGCACATCTGGATTGACTATCGTACACTCTACTTCATGATTAAAGTTACAGCATTTACACACTTTTCCATTTTATTCTTTTATTTTTATTTTTTACCATTTGAAACAAGTCTGTTCAAGCTTTCTACAATTATCCATAAACATAATGTCACCCACCATGTGTCATCAGACTGGTAACAGCCTCTGGTAGTGCCTTTGTCAGTAGTATGAGTCAGCACACTGATGGAAACCCATTCCTCTAAAGCAGTTGCATGTTTCTAGAAAAAGTGTTGTTCATGTATCCATGTATTAATATTATCATTAAATAAAACTGTATAAGCTACTATAATGTGGTGGAAAGATGAAGTATGTGATTGAAATGTTTCCCAAACTCACATTTTCACCAATTCCAAGTGTTCAATTATGTACAAACATTATTTTGTTCAAAAATAAAATTTGTATTTTGTGTTTGTATACTGTATATTTCACCCTTTGTGTACCACTAAAGACGTACACCTGCAGCTAATTCTTTTATTTAAGATTATTATTTTTTCCCTTTATTAGACAGTGACAGTGGATAGACAGGAAAGGTGGGAGAGAGACGGGGGATGACACGCAGCAAAGGGCTGCAGGTCGGATTCGAACCCGGCAGCAGCAAAGGACTCAGCCTACATGGGTGAGCTTGAGGTCGCCCCACACATCCAGCTTCCTGAGAACAAAATCCAACTGGTGCAAATGCAGCCTGAATGAGAATGCGTTCCTATGTCCCATTCATTGTCTCAATGCGCAGCCATGGAGAGTACCAACGTTAGGCCGGCTACACACTGGCTGCGTGGCGTGAGCGTGTCAGCTGCGTGGCGTGTCCGTTTATATTTCGGCTCCCATGGTAACAGGTTAGAGCGTGCACACTGCCTGCGTGACAGGCACGTCTCAGGCGCGGCTCAAGCTGCGCCTATAACGCGTGCATGCTAGAAGTGAAGAAGTGTTTCCAGGCAAAATAGAATACAAAAAAATGTTTATATGTCATTTTGACACGAATACATAGTTATAAATGACATGTTGATGTTTGAAAGTCTCTAGGTTTTGATATAAATGCAGATATAAATGTAATTAAAAAAAAATCGATTTTCTAATATTGCACCTGTCAATACAGAACAAAATATTCTGTAGCTTATTTTGCCGTCAATACTGCTGACGTTGTCTTTGCTGTAATCAAATCAGTCTATATTTATGTTTAACATGGTATTTCATTTTATCAATGGGAAACATCCATGTGTACAGACAACGCTAGCAGCAGCAGAGCAGCGTCAGACACCTTTCTGGTGTGGAAAGACATAGAAAAATCCACGCAGCGGACACGCAACAGAAACGCCACGCTCACGCCACGCTCACGTCACGCAGCCAGTGTGTAGCCGGCCTTACTGTGATCGGTGCTGCACCTGTCGAATAAAGGGGGGTTGAAATAAAGAATAGTGCATCTTTACAGTAATGGATAATCTACTCTCCATCTTATCTTCTACCTATCTATTCCTGTTCAGGGTATTACTAGTCTCACTTTGCCAGACCTTCCCTCCACAGCACTGCGGAGGAGGGTCTGGATAGTCCACACAGCATTCTGGGATGGGAGAAAACGTGCTCTGATTTATTGGCATTTACTTTAAACCAATCACAACCTTCTTGGGCGGTGCTAAGCTCCAGACAGAGCCACGGTGCCTCTGCTAAATAGTCTCAGGAAGGAACTTGTTTTGGTGGAACGTGTACGTTCAAAAGCAGTTTTAGTCGTGCAACAGAAAACTCAGATTGGACAGATAGTCTAGCTAGCTGTCTGGATTTACCCTGCAGAGATCTGAGGAGCAGTTAACCATAGTCCTCACAAATCCACCAGAGGTTAGAACACCAACACAGAGACAGAGGAACATCCGGTTGAATTTCCAGCGCCACCTGAACAATTCCGCAAATGAAATGACGTCGATATAGACTAGAGTATTATAGACACACCTTCCAGGGAGGAGATTGCTCCCTGGTTTTCTGTAAGTACTCACTTGCTTTTGCGCAGGGCGTGTTCCACACTGTGGCCCCTGAACTTCTTGTAGTAGTCGATGAAGGAGAAGGGCAGGTTAATGTTGAGGGGGTTGCTTCTATCAGGGGCTGCTGCCCTCTTTCGAGACTCAAACGCAATCATCAGGTCCACCCAGGCGGCCGGCCTCTTGATCTTAAATTGGTCGATGAAATCCTGGCCAAAGATCCTACACAGCAGCTTCTCAAATTCATAGTCAATCCCGATAGAGCCATAGGGACCACCTGGGGAAAGAGGGGATTGTCACTCAAATAAAAACAGGATGAAACCTCAGCAGCCTGAAGCAGAGAGACATGATGTTAAGCCCTGTTTACCTGAGGCCTTGTAGAGCTCTTTTAGATGTCCCTCTGGAAGACGGATCTGATGGACAGTCAGGTCCACTGTTCCCCCGCCACAGTCCACCACCACATATCGGTCACCTGCACAGAGAATACACACACATGGAACATGGTGTGCAGTAATTCCATTTGTTAGGACAGAATTAGGCAAAACTGTATTTGAATATTATGCTCCATATAAATGGAATAACCTGCAGATTCTAATGAATAAATAAAATAAAAAAAACAGCCTGATGCCATTTAATCACTTTAAATTTCTTCTTTATGAGTCCATGTATCCTGACTCTACATGTGCACTTTGGGTTGTTAAACATTCTGTAATTGTTTGATGTGTGTATTGTGTATTGCAACTGTATATTATATATGAATTACTATGTTCAGTAATTTGTACATGCATTGCAATTTTATATGGCATGTAATCGGGGCATCATGGGAAATGGGAGCTTGCTCTCAGTAGGCCCTCCCTGAATAAATAAAGGTGATGTCTAACAGCATCCTTCCTGGTAGGACTCATTGCTCAGACATGCAGCCACGGCTTCTCTACCACAACTCTGCTGATTTTAAGAACATTCTCAAGGGAGGTTCAGCGTGACTCTGATCCAGGCCACAGAGCGTACTGCTGACCTACATTTCTGTAGCTGCATTATCAGCAGCGCAGCGGTGAGGTGATGAAAGACGAGAAAGTGGATGAGGTAAAGAGAGGGACTCAGCATTGGCTTTGCCACAGTTTGACACATCAGTTTGGAAATCAGATGATTTACAAAGTGAAACACATTTAAGGTCACATTTTAAGCATTGCTTTGTTACTACATGTCATAGACCTTAATGTGGGTGTGCACCTCAAGGTGGGTAGCTCTACTAATGCCATTCACTGCACTGCTACAACTATTATTTCTAATCATAGTTCTTATATTTATTGTTACGATAAGTGCCATGGCGCATCATGCCAACTGCTATAATCATTATGAGTCATATTTCTCTATATCTGTATCAGTGTCTCTGTGTACCAACCACCAAGAGCCTGGGGCTGTCTGAGGTTTCTGTCTGTTTGTCTTCTTAACAAGATGACTTAATGGGTTCATCTGGGTCACATTCAAATGTTGCAACAGTTTACAACCCATGTCATTGATGTATACTGTATATATTTGATTGTTACATGTCCAGGTACATAAGGACTTAAAGGCCAACTTAGGTGTATTGTAATTTAAGTCTGGCCATCATTGAGTTATGAAAACATTAGACGCTGTACATGTTCATGTAGGAGCATGATGACATCACTACAGTGAAGTCAGACAATCAGACAGGTGGTAAACAAACCAACAAGTTATCCAGATGATGTACATGTGAAATAGGGCTGCACGATAAGAGAAAAAAATGTGATATGCAATAACGTTGTTGAATATGGCCATGAAGATATTACTTGCGATAAATACACAGATATTAAAGTGTTCTCAGTTCTGCTGCTTTCAGTATTCTTCTAAAATACAACAAACTGCTTGTTGAATTTAAAACTAATGAAAGGAAATCATTTCCAACATTCTTTTACTGAACAAATTGAACATTGAATTAAACATAAAAGGCAGCACTAACAAAAGAATGACAGTTACATTTTAAAGAGCAGTTTTCTGCTGAGATTTTCTTTCAACTAACACAAAAGAATCCTGGAGTGTGTTTCACGATATGTCGCAGCCTTTCACGAAATGTGTATTGCGCCAGTTAATATCGCGATGACGATAAAGAAAAGATACAGTATATTGTGCAGCCCTTATGTGAAATGGTGCCTTTAATCCTCCATTGCAGAGAAAAACTGTGTGCACAATTTAGGTAAGTACAGTAAGTCTAAGGTGAACCAGGATGCCAGTCTGTAAATCGTGATGGATGTGTACAGACAACCCGTTCTCACTCCCAACTCATAAAATACGGACGCATGGTCATTGGCTTTCAGCGTCAAATCCCCCTTCAGTGTGTGTGAGAACGCACCGGGCAGAGCAGCAGCTACGCGGCGCTTGAAGATGACTTAGTATTAATGGCAGTTACACACCAACCAGACGGCTGACCGTTGGTAGAAAAGCCAGTGTGACTGATCAGTCTCCCCGAGTTGGTCCAAGAAGTTCCTCAGAACACACCAAAGCGACGAGACGTAATACGTCTCCATAACAGCAGGCAGCGCTAATCTGTATTGTCGGCCAAAAATGAAAACCGGCAGCTGATTGAACGCGTCATGTAGGTCTGGTTTCTCCGGAAACTCAAAGCCAGACTGTCATGGCTGCTTGTTTAGAATACGATCTCATATTGTACTAAAATAGTTACCGAAATGTGTTTCTGAAAACATTTTAAGAGAGAAATAGGCCGTGCAGTTGCTGAATCTGTCTTCATTTCAGATCAACAAAGGTCAGTTTAAAAGATTTTAGTCAGATTTTGAGAGGCTTATGGCGCTTTTCCATTACGTGGTACCTGCTCGACTCGCCTCGACTCTACTCGCCTTTTTTGGTTTTCCATTACGAAAAAAAGTACCTGGTACCTGCTAACAGGTTCTTTTTTTAGTACCACCTCAGTCGAGGTTCCAAGCGAGCTGAGCCGATACCAAAAGGTGACGTGAAAGCGACAGACGGGGGTGTCCTGAACAAACCCGCTATTTTTAAACAGTTTAACCAGCTGGTTTTTTCTCTGCGTGGAGCCTCCACAGAACTGGAAAACAAGCTCAAGTGGCCTGATGTTTATACTTGTGCGCTGGTGTTTGCATCGAGCCGGCATATAACGACCAGCCACGCTGAGGCGGTACTAAAATCTGCAATGGAAAACGGATGCACAGTGTGTCGAGTCGAGGCGAGTCGAGCAGGTACCATGTAATGGAAAAACGCCATTAGTCACGCTCATTCCGCTCGCCATTTCCGGGTGAGTCCCGACTGCCCTGTCTCCGAATGAGCATGTCAGGTCGGCCAAAATGAAGGCCGACGGCTCCTCCAACGGATGACTGCACGGAACACACCGAACAGACTCAAGTCACTGACCTGTCAGACGGCCGATTATCGGCCCGGTGTGTAGCTGCCTTAAGAGAAATAACGGTAGAGAGTAGTATGAAAGCCCGAAAATCCATGAAGGGAGATTGGGGGGGGGGGGATGGGTCAAACAACACAGGACTTTCACCCAGGAGACCAGGGTTGATGTCCCGCATGTCACGTTTCCTAAATCCAACTGTCCCGTTCTTCTTTTCCTAAACCCAACTGTCCCGTTCTTCTTTTCCTAAACCCAACTGTCCCGTTCTTCTTTTCCTAAACCCAACTGGCGCGTTCTTGTCCCGCGTGTCATGTAAACGTACCTTTTATAAGCCCACCCACCATCTTTTCCTAAACCTAACTGCATCAAAAGTGACGCCAATAGTCCAGATCCAGCACGTTTAAATAAAGCGTGTTTAGATATGATGCTAAAGGAGACTTTTAGCGCCAATAACAATGCCAAAGATACCTGACCAAGCGTCCATGTTTTGATGTGATGGGAGTAAGAATGACAA
This sequence comes from Sander vitreus, assembly GCF_031162955.1. NCBI lineage: Eukaryota > Metazoa > Chordata > Actinopteri > Perciformes > Percidae > Sander > Sander vitreus. The sequence goes on along the minus strand of NC_135871.1, from coordinate 818,907 downwards.
TGTGTTGGTATAGACAGTTTGCGTAATACTTTTACTTTTACTTATCGACCTTTGTTTTCTCTTCCAAGTAGGTCAACTAACCTGGGAGTTTGTTTACAACCTCTCTGAGCGTCGGCCTACCGGTGTTTCTTCACCTGTCTAACCTATGACACCGCCCTGTTCCGAGTACAATGTCATCCTACCTGACAGAACCAATGACAAGTACTATTAAAATAAAATCCAAGTTGTAATAAACCTTAGTTTTCCTTCCAGGACTTTAGAACTAAACTGAAGAAGTGGGAAGTAAAGTACAGACATACATGGCTGTATGTGGAGTGTACTGGAACAAATTACAGCACGTTTTTAAAATCAACTCACTTGTGCCTTTTGGACAATTTAGAAATCTGGTCTTAAACTTGCAAACTTCTACTTGTACTTGCTGTACATACTTGTACTTTCTTTTGTATCTGTATTGTCCTAATTTATTTATCAAATTTTAGTTATCAATTTTTCAATCCAAATGTTTCAAAGTTGTATTGTCTTTTTATCTTTCTTATGACGGTGTATTCTTTTCTGTGTTGTTGTTTTGTTATTGTGTAATTACTCGATGTCGTTGTAAATGAGGGCCGCCCCTCAATGATCTTTCGAGTTTAAATAAAGGTTGAATGAATGAATGAATGTAAGCTAAGCTAAATGGAACTACTTTTGGTACAACCAAAATGGTTATCATACAATGAAATAAAATTGAACAATATAATGAAAAAAAATCAAATGTACAGGTCTCCAGATTGTTACAGTTCCCCAAAAAACCAACATGCTTTATTTCTACCAAAATCTCTAGAGTTAGTATCTAATGTGGCAGATTGGCAGCATAGGAAAGAGCAAGAGGAAGAGGGAAAGGAAAGCATAACAGATGAGTAAAAGAAGAGAGAGACTCTACCTTCTTCCAGCTCCGACCAAAGCTCCCCTATGACATTTTCCACCAAAAAGGTGCGGCTCTGCCGGTTGCGCCGAACATGCTCCTTTGCTGCTTGTTAACAGAGAGAGAATGTTCTGGTGAGTGGGATGAAGCCGTGAAGCTCTGCTGTGTGGCTCATATACAGTACAGTGGTGTGTGTGAGGCAAGCAGCAAGCTGAGATGCACATGGATCCACGCTGTGAGCAAGTCAGATTCAGAGTGTAATCATTTATTCTGTCTATGATGCAAATATTTTTTTAAGAACAGCTGCATTTAAATGAGAAATAGATCATTTGCCTGTTCAACACATATATATATATATATATATTCCAGTATAGAGATGCAGTGGAAGTCTCTAGGACAGGGGTGTCAAACTCAGTTTTACTACGGGCCAGACTGGAAAATGAGAATCACATCAAGGGCCAGACATGTTTAGTTTATTGACATGCTTTTGTTTTAGAGAAAAAGTCAAATATGTTGACCGTATTATTGCATGTCTCATTAAGCTATCTCACTTACAGTGTGGGCCACATGAAGCCCCGCCAAAAAAAGTCGACAATAAAGATCCTAAGTCATCATAGAAAAAAAGTGACAAAAATGTTGAAAAAGCACCAAAAATGGTGGAAAAGCAACAGTTGTCTAAAAAAAGGGGCAAAAACGTTTGGAAAAAACCCCGCCTAAAGCATCGAAAAAGAGCCAAAAACGTCAGCAAAGGAAGCAAAAGCATCAAAAAATATGTCGGAAAAATTGACAAAACCTTCAGAAAAAGCGACAAAACCTAGGTGGACCAGAATTTATTGTGAACCTAAATTGAGATCTAAATCTGACAGGGGCCGGGTTTGGCCCGCGGGCCTTGAGTTTGACACATGTGTATCTGTCACACCAATCATGTTGCTCACAGTGTTAACATGCAGTGAAGGGGATGTGTGAATCCATCAATATTTTGTATAGGTGATCCATGTTGAACTTATCCAACATCAACCTCCCACGTTCATGATTCTACATTCATGCTCCATTAAAGGAAAATACATAAAGGAGTTTAACAAGCAAACATGTTTCTGCCACAGTGGTTTTGATTAAATGAACATTTTCTAAAACAAATACCTAAACATTTCTACAAGCATTCATTGTGTTTTAACGTATATCTAAGAACCCCAGTCTCCTACTACAGGCTACTGCAGCTGTAGCCCAGTGAAGCCATGGACCCTGAGGTCAGCAGGAAGACCTGACAGGAAGACAGGAGGAAATGTCAGCGGGACATTTCCTCCTACACACAGGAAACAATGCACACAATGAAGGACAAGTCTCATTAGCTTTGCAGAGGTCATGAGAGAGGTCTAGTGGTAACATTACGTCAGCCTAACATTCCAACAACATTGTTACCTCCCAAGACAGATTTACAATTGAGCAGTTTTATTACAAAATGTTCTGTGAAATCTGAATTTGGTAATATTCTAATAATAAAGTATGTCATTGCAAATCTATCACTATTTATTTATAACTGTATAAGTCTTGTATGCTTCTTACACTGTTTAAAAAATATTCCTATTTTGTTTTTCTGTAAGAAATGTTTGTTCTGTGCGAACAGGTTTTAGAGTTATTTATAATGTGATAATTAGCTGAGTGTGACTGTTAGTTTGATCTCTTGTTTCTGGGAAATGTATGTTTGTGTGTATGTTTGAGGGTGTACACATGCATGTGTATGTATGTGGGTGTGGATAAGTGTATTGCATATTGATGTGATTTTTACATATATTCTTGTAATGGAATGTCTGCGATGTAATGGGTATGTATTGTGTGTCTAGTGTGGACCCCAGGAAGAGTAGCTGACTCCTACGGCATCAGCTAATGGGAGTCCTTTTAACAACGATAAACAATAAAAAATGATATATCAAATATCAGCCAGGAAATTATTGTCTAATAGGAGACATTAAATGACAATGAGGTAGAAGATGCGTCAGTGGGAAGGCCCATTATGGGAAAGTCAAAAGGAAACTGAAGGAGTAGATTATTATTCTAAGTGTCTGACAACATTATGAAAGGATCCCTACAGAGATAGACCTTTTAGTTAAAGAGTAAGATCCTTTTAGTTTAACATGAAACAGCCCCGAAATCACCATCACCAAACCCACCAGACTCCATGTAAATAATCAGGACTTTTTTCGTCGTAAAACACACTTCATTCAAAGTGGACAGAAACTAAATAAAACTATCAAAAGCCGTCTTGGTTCATCTTTCCACTGTTCCAACAATCACCACTCTGGTTTGGTTGAAATAAACCCTTAATTCACCCATTTACATGTGGAGATATGCTGGCTCTATACACGCTAAAAGTCCTGATTATTTACATGGAGTCTGGTGGAAATATGCTGGTTCTATACACGCTAAAAGTCCTGATTATTTACATGGAGTCTGGTGGGTTTGGTGATGGGGAGTTCGTTTAAACTGTTGTTTTAACTGTTGCTGTTTAAACTGTGTTAAACTAAAAGGATCTTCCTCTTTAACTAAAAGGTCTATCTCTGTAGGGATCCTTTCATAATGTTGTCAGACACTTAGAATAATAATCTGAGTCTGTCAGCAGCAAAAACAGAACTTTTAGTGGACAGACATTGACGATGCGCATCTGCCCTATATGATTACATTGCAGCCTGGTTAACAGCTACTGGTTACAGCTGTCTTGCTCGATTTCAAAATTTCAAACATTTGTGTCACTTAGACTTGAATGCATGGGTTGGCATCCATGGCATCCAGGTTGAAAAATACTAATACTAAAGCTCAGACTGAAGGAATAACATCCTTTCCCAAACCTTGGTTTCAATTTAATTAGAAATTATTAAATTGGGTTAAAAATACATGGCTTTACATTGTAAGTAAATTGTGGCCTGATGTTGATCCTACAAGAAAGGTCAGAGGTCACTAAGTCATTATACCGTATAAGTCATTATATTCAACCTCCTGGGGGCCATGGGTATCTATAGCAACAGTGTTTTATGGCAATCTGGCCTGTAGTTGTAGAGAAGTCTTGCCAAAGGGCAGCTAGGACAGAGAGACCAACCAGTCAACATCACCAATATTTAGATGCAAATAGGTCTGAGGTTCCCTTGGTTTTCTGTATTGAAATGTGACACTGGTGATTGTGGTGAAGTATTTGTGATTATTAGTGATTACAGCAGAAATAGTATGTAGATTATACTGTAGCTCTGCTCTATACAATTCTTAAGTATTGATTTAAAAGACAACAGACAAAAGGACAACAGAGCAAACAAAACAACAGTTACAAAGCCAGACCATAGCAATGACATCAACAGCAAATCAATCAAAGGACAAAGAGCAGAGACATGTGAGGATGACTATGTCTGAGATGTAACAAGGTGTCCAACATAAAGAGCCTTGTCAAACCTACATGTCTGTTCTCTGACATGCTCGGAGCCATAAGAGGGATGCCATACAATGTAAGAAAAAAGCTCTCTCAGCCCAGGGAACCAGGAATTAAAATGATTTGATTGGAGAAACCAGAGTCCTATGTTGTGTCTCAAATAGCACACTTCTGTACCTACACTTTCTCTTTTGAGTACATAGTGCGTTCACACTGACGAAGTGAGGCCACCAGCAGTGCACTATGAGCACCCGGATGCTGCACTCAAAGCTGCCAAAATGTTAGGTCTGGATCGCGTGACACTACTCCCACTCAACGGCCGCCATCTTTGCTACGGAGTGGAAGCTAACAGGACCACCATTTTCAAACTTGTGAAAATGGAGGGCGAGGAAGCTGCAGCGGTTATTACACAAACTATACAAATGTAATATGCACACGTTTTTCTCGAAATGTACCACTATACTGTCCCCAGTTAGAGAGAAAACAAGCTGAGCGGGCGACAATAGGGGGCGGTAACGCTCCGCCCGGCTGCAATTTACCCTTAAACACAAGAAGAAGAAGAAGAGTCATTTCCGGTCAGTGCATAATGGCCATGCGCAATTTGGGACAACACTCCCCTGTTGAAATGTACGCACTGCACAAGTATGCACAGTGCACTACATGTAAGTGCACTTACGGAAGTATGCAAATTGAGACACACTTCTAGTTCCTGGTTCCCAATGGTCCCTGCTCTGGGGATAGAACTTTCTGGTGGTCCTGGAACTATTGAGGTGGAGTTTGCAGTAACGATCATCACTGACTGGTCTAAGACAAACCCTGGTGCTGCTGTAAAACCACTGGTTGTCTTGATATTAGGATGCGAGACAGACTTTTCTTGTAATCCTACTTTTCATTCCATCCTTGTCAATCCCAATTAGTCTTTCTAATCTAATCTAATTTCTTGTAACATAACATAAGGCTACTTGTCAAGTTTATTAAGATTAACGTTATGTTGCTGCCGGCTTCCTGACTAATCTAACGGCGCTGTCATTTGTGCTCTAAAAAGCTCTTCAGATGTGGTGGAAATAAAAAGAGGAATGTGCAAAAGTGAATTTTAGTTCCTGATTTAGTTCCATGGTGACTGGACAAAAAGGGGGCATATTTCTAGTACTACTTTGCAGCCTTGCAGAATGTTCTGAATCCCACAATCTATTGGAAATCACAAGTCCTATGAACTTGGAATCCCAAACAGGCAGTCAACTGTTTGTTGTAGTCCACCCTCTGGCTGATCAGATAATAAAAAGCCTCCTGTTTTTCCCTGCTTTTTGGTAAAGAGATCTACTCTATATCAAGCATGTGGTCAATGTCAGCACCCCTCCTGACTAAATTTAGCTTTATCTTGTGTTTCTTCTTTTCCTGATCTGCAATATATAGTGTTTATTTATCATATGAAGATCAAAATCTAGTGTTAACGTTTTTAGGGTTCCTGAAGGAGTAAAAGGATTTGTGGTTTTAAACCTAAAACAGCTAAGATATACAACCTTTTCTTCAATATTAATTGGTCAGACATGTTTCTCCACACAAGATGAATGTATCTCCCTCAACACAGGGGTCATTAGAGTGGTTAGTTGTGAACGTCTAAATACATCTATTGAGGCACACATGCCCGTGAGATTCACATAGAAGTGCTTTTCCAACGAAACACCTTCATACACATTCATATCTGATGGAATAAAAAAGAAAGAATGAACAAATGGAAACATTAGGCAAGATTTTTTTCTCTTTGGATAACAAAGACCTATTGGACCTGGGTATATCTTGTTTGCATGCAAGTGAATGATATAATGTGGTTGTCTTTACAGAGAAGATAAGACGTTAGACTAAAAGGAACCCTGTAAATCCTTATTTTGGATTTAACATTTTGATGTTGGTGATGGACAAAAACTCAATAAAAGTGAAAAGGTAGTATTTAAAAAAAAAAAAAAAAGGAGAGGGTACTTGCTGTTGCTGCTTCACATTGCCAAAACTATGTGATATTAATGTACAGTGCAAGAATAATGACCAAAAAGTGACTAATTGATGGAAGCTAGAAATGTCCTTCATGTAATATGGTTCATTAATAACCAGGTAATAAGCTAGAACTTGTTAAGGTAATACATTTCCAGTTCCAGTGTTAACCGTTACCTATGATTGATAAACTGTACTAACATTATCTTGTTGGTATACTTAATTATTGCATCATGAAGTTTCAATGTGGGTCAATTTTAGAAATTTGCAGACATAGTTCATTTAAAGTGTAACCACTCATCTTTTATCAAACTAAAGCAAATTATGATGTTTAATGTTATCCAGTTTATTACTACAATACTTACTGTATTTTAGGTCAATTGGTAGGCATTGATTTCAAAGGTTTCGCCCAGCTTTCTAGTGATGACTGAAATTCAACACAGTTTCAAACATCAAGGGAGACCTGGGAGGACATTTGGGCCTATAATAAAGTCAGAAATAGGAATAATTCATGAATGAAGCTCCCATTAAAGGGGTTAAGGATAAGTGTAAGCTTTTATATTGCATAGAATCTTGGAAAAGAAGCAAAAGCAAGTTGAAATGTGATGGTTGGATCAAAATAAAAAGTCATGCATTCCCTGTCTGAATTTGAAAAAGAAAGCATGTTTACCATGACCGGGAGAAACTATGGAAGAAACAACATTCAACAGGAGAGAAAACAGTATGTTACTATGTCAGTACTAATGCTGCCAAAGAGAAACTGCATGAAAGCATCATGGTAGAGAACATTCAGCACCACGTGGTGTCAGTGTTGATGGGATGTACCTTGGGTCATTCCGCCCCCCACGTTGTCAGTGGGGCTGTTGCCGTTCTGGGTGCTATGGGCGCCCAGGTCCACCATCTGGTGGAGGCGGAGCTTGCGGCAATAGATTGATGCTGCCTCTGGTTCTAAGGCGATGATCAGCTGCTCTGGGTTTTCACGGGACACCAGACCAGACTACACAAGGGAAGAATACAGACAGGAAAAACACTTTTAACTTCCAAGATAAACTTTTGCTGTTTGCAACTTCTTTCTCAGGTATGAGTCATCATGGGGACATGTTTAAAATGCCTACTGTAGCAGTCTATGGCTGAAGTTGTATAGGCTCGTTTTGGACGTCTTTGTGCCTGTTTCTACTGCAACCACAACACACACTAGAGTGTGAAAAAGTTCCTCTGGTCTGACGCAGTTTCCCTTCTATTGACAGTGCTTGTCGCCCCAAAAGTGCAAATAGTACTAAACCCAGGATCATGACAATTTATGATTTTGTTTTAATTTCTTCATTTCAGCTGCAGTGTGTGTGAGGGGTGCAGGTCGATTTTATATCCAACTGTCACTTTGGAATTCATGCTACTATTTTTAGGCATAAAACCACCTGAAGAGGGATAGTATAGGCATCAGATACACATATTGATGATTCATAAAAATACAATCAAACAGTGTTGTTTATGCTGAATATAGCCCTCTGGATGGTGGCATTGCTGCAGGACCTCAATAGTATCTGTGCTACAACCTCGGTTGCCTGGTCTGAATGTTCCTTAATGTGTGATGCATACTGGGACATGTAGGCAAAGTGGGACCAGCTCATTGACCCAACTTTCACATTTATATAATCTGGAGTAAGTGTCATATCTTTGAAAGGTTCTTGTTATTTTATTACATTTTAGTTTAGGAATTTATTTTGGGAAATGATATGCAGTAATCATGTCATTAACATGTTTATTTATGTCAAGGTAACTAGTAAGATTGTATCTGTATTTGTAGTGTAGTTGTATAGTTTAAAAAGTGCAATCAAGAATGTGTCACAAAGGTCACGGACGAATGCAAAACAGTAGCTATGATACAAAGCTGCTAATTCAGTGTTCTGATTAATAGCTGCTAGAGAAACATGAGGCCTGTTTCACAACCACAGACTCATCTTTTTCAACTTTGTTTCAGTTTGTCTTTTCTTTCTTGGTTTATTCCTTTTAAAGTCCAAAGGAGCTGCAATGCTTTTACTGTTTGAGAAAGAGGGAAAAGGCAGAGAAGAAATGGTGACTGGTGTTAGGGGTGGATTAGTCTATATCAACAACGTTTCATTTTCGGGATTGTACAGGTGCTGCCGGAGGTTCTGGCGGATGTCCCTCATTTGGGCCGGATGTCTGTCCCCTTTCTTTGTGTTGGCGTTCTAACCTCTGGTGGATTTGTGAGGACTATGGTTAACTGCTCCTCAGATCTCTGCAGGGTAAATCCAGACAGCTAGCTAGACTATCTCTCCAATCTGAGTTTTCTCTTGCACGACTAAAACTACTTCTGAACGTCCACATGTTCCACCAAAACAAGTTCCTTCCTGAGGCTATTTAGCAGAGGCACCGTGGCTCCGTCCGGCGCTTAGCACCGCCCAAGACGATTGTGATTGGTTTAAAGAAATGCCAATAACCCAGAACACGTTTTTCTCCCATCCCAGAATGTTGTGTGGACTAGCCAGACCCTCCTCCGCAGCGCCGTGGAGGAAGGTCTGGCGATGCGAGACTAATGGGGTATCAAAAGAACAAAGTGCAAGAGAAAGGGCTGTGGGTTGTGTCATGGCTGCAGGAGAGCTAACGGATGATGTGATCAGAGGAGTGGTTGCAGTGGGCTGCCGTTCACTCACTTTCTCCCTCCCTCTGTCCTCCATGAGCAGCCAATCAAACGAGCCACACTGCCTGATGCTGAGTCACTGCAGACGCCCAGCTTTCCCTCTGCTCACTGTCTGTCTACCTCTGTGTTTTACTCACATCGTTTCTCTGTCAGCACATCCCTTCATCCCTGCCTCCAGCCCCACCGCAGAACAGCTATAAGTTCTTCTCCTTTTTCTCTGTTTCTACCCTCGTCTACATGTCCCTCCTTCCATCCTTCCTTCCTTCTTCTTTTAGCTTGCACACCAGGCATGTGATCAGGACAAAGGGATGATATCATTGGGGAAGACAGCAGGGGAACAGGAATCTGAATCAGTCTGAAACCAGTGCTCAAAATCAGAATGTGTTAATGTGGTTTGAGATTCGAAAAGCAAAATTAAAAAGTTATTACAATACGAGTTTTACCTTTAAAAGTTTAAGATTTAGTACTTTTTAAATAATTTCTAGTTTAACATTTTGGGAAATGCACTTATTTGCTTTCTTTCCAAGAGTTAGATGAGAGGATTGACATCAATCTTATGTTATAATCAATATTTTTCCATTGTCAGTGGATCATAAACAAATGTATAATGTCAGGGTTTCCCCCAGAAAAGTTGTGAAGCCGCCCCACTGTAACTGTAGTGTTAGTTACAGTGTAGTTACAGTAATGCCAAAACAGAGCTGAAGGGAGAGTGAATTTTAGACAGGTGTCCACAAAAACTCCTGCAAATGAATGCTACTGTTGCTTTGAAGCTACTGGACGTTTAAATAGGTTATTGTTTGCTAACACGGTAGCCACATCAACCTATAAGGCCATAATATGTCAAACGTGTGTGTGTTCAGCTTGTTATTGATCAACATGTCATATCTTTACAGAAATGCTCAAATGTGTGGTTTTAGGACGAGTTACATGCTTTGTCTTGACGAACAATAGCTGACATAAAACACACACACACACACACACACACACACACACACACACACACACACACACACACTGATTGTTCTGCCCCGCCCTGATGTGTTTCACCTGTTGTATCACCTGTCCCTTGTTTGCTCATTGTCTTGTATTTGGTCTCTGTGTTTCCCTTGTCTGTTGTCAGGTCATTATTTCTGTTCTGGATAGTGTGTTTGTTAGTTCATCTGTTTTCCTCGGTACTCCTGTTTCATGGATTCCTGTTTTGGACTTCTACTTTTTTTATTTTTTTTTGATTTATTTTGCCTGCTGTATTCTGGACACCTTTTGTTTGTATGTATTTTCATGAATTAAATCTTCAAGCCCTATTCTACCTGCTGTCTCTGCACTTGGGTCCTACATTCTCTGAAGCACACAACAGTAGTAAGATGTGGTCTGAGTGATCGGATCACAAGTGGACAGCTCTAGGTAAAGGTGAACACTCTCTCAGGATGCATTGAGATCGGATCGCAAAAACCACATTTGGTGGTGGTTTGAGCCGCATGTGTCCACATTCTAATAGCAGTGAGAACGGGAATGTATCCTGTGTCCACATTAAAGAGCACCTACTCAATTGTAAACAGAACTAGTACTCATTCAAAGTATTTCTCATTTCACAAAAAACACTGAGTGAGTCGTAAGTTTTGGATGTTATTATCATATACTGTTAGTGATGTATTTTTGTTCCTGCGTGCTACTTGCTCCTATATCCCGGGCTGTCTCGAGCTCTCTGCAGCGCTGTTGATCGGAAAATAACGTTAATTATAGTTTTATAAATCGCCCCTGAATGTAGAACTTCCTCCCGTTATGTTGTCTCCGTCTGTTAACTATAAAGGCCTTTTTATAGTTGTGCGTCGAATTGACGGTGTACCCCCGCAGACCCCTCTGCGTCTACACTGGACCCTACGCCCTACGCCCTCCTTCTCCATCAACAACATGAGATCAAGAAGAGGGTTAACTTCTCCTGGTTCTCCTTCTACATCAACAACATGACATCAAGGAGAGGGTTAACTTCTCCTGCTCCAGATCTCCCACTGTGGTCAGAAAGAACAGGGGAGACTCTTTGTTTCTCTCACTATGACTCTAGAGTCACTACTCGCTCCGAAGCCGTCACTCTCTCACTGCTCCCTCGCTCTATCACCCACTCCCCACACACACACACACACACATGTCGGCTTGACGCACACACCAGCGCACAAGTATAAACATCAGGCCACTGACGTAGGCTACGGAGAAAGCTCTGTGTGGAGCCTCTGCACAACCATAAAAAGGCCTTAAGTCTTGAATTGCCAGAGCTACAGCGCTGTCTGGAGTTGACAGTGAAATGTGTGGTCACCGCAGCGGCTGTTAAACGGTTTCATTTCTTATAATTTCTTCATAATAATAATAATAATTTCTCCGTTATTTTGGTATTTAAATGCTTTTATTATGAAGCCGCAAAATCCGGAAATGTTGGGTCTTCATCAGAGGTAACTTAGCACGACTCCTATAAGCGAACATGAAACGTAAAATAAAGCAGTTATAATAACTGAACTTCAAACGACAGAGATTCAATTAGAAGGTACAAATGTACTGAGAGCTGAACACACTGAAACTTTTACAAACATCTTTCTCTCCTGCACAGGTCCTGCCGCCCGTCAGTAGATCTCCTCATGTCGGCACCCTTTTATATAGGCTACGCACAGTCAGACTGTGGGCAGCGCTTTTTCATTTTTCACTTGATTTATGTGAAAGTAACAATTGACATTATATACATTAACAACCAGCCTATATGCAAACTGAAATAATGTACTTGTTTATGTGCATATAGAGCGGGGAAGTGAGATCCGATCACAAGTGGTCACTCAGGACGCATGTGGTGACACATTCTACTGCCAGGTGGGAACACGGGTACCTAGAGATGTTCACTTGTGATCCGATCACTCAGATCTGATTTTCGAACCAGGTCGGAACAGCCTAACACACACACACACACACACACACACACACACACGCACATGCACACACACACACACACACACACACACACACACACACACACACACACACACACACACACACACACACACCCATCACAGCTGTTGTGTGTCTCTCCTCTCTCCCCCTCCAGCTTCTTGCCTCTTTCTTCACTGCAGACAGCCACGCCCAGATGACCACATACACTAATGGTTTGAAGAGACTTGCACACGCACGCACGCACGCACACACACACATACTCGCACGCACTCACACGTTTATAATTTAATTTATTAATTTAATTATCTGCTTGTAAGGAACCTCCATCAACAAGAGTGCAAGGGTAAATGAAAAGTGACCAATCAGACAAGGGCAAAGTGATCAGACTAAGCTGAATCAGTAGAGAAGCAGAAAGCTTCTGAGGCGATATCATTTCACAACTAACAGAACCTAACCTCTACTTGATCAGATTTTTAAACCACCAGTAAAAACCCTTTGATAGCCTGCATTTCTATCTACTGATCTTGATATGATATTGCAGGGCTACTATCACAGAATTTGAAATCTCCCTACTGTATATGAGTCCTCTGATTCCTTAACACAAAAATAATAACTATATCTCACTACCTGTCTCCCTGCTAATTGATATTTAGAGCCATTTATTCATTTTAAACCCTCTGTTAAACACATCATATTGGAGTGCCACAAGGTTCTGTCCTGGGTCCACTGGGCCATCATATCACAGTATTAGTTTTCATTTCATTTTTCATACATTTTTCAGACCCAAAATGTTCTAAAATCAACAAAACAGAGATCCTAGTAAATTGGTCTAAAAGAGTGAAGAGAGCCCCCACCTACAATGTATTACACTATCTCAGCACATTATAGCACAGGCAATAAAGCTGGCTGTTACCATGGACACTAATCTAACCTTCCTGCATCTAAGGATCATAACTGCAGTACATACCTAGAGATCGTTTGAGTGATCACATCACCCCTCTTCTGAAGACTCTGCACTGGCTTCCAGTTAGATTTGGGATACATTTAAATATTCTAATTACACTTGTACTATCACAGAAAGCCCCCATTCACATTGTTTCAAATGTGTAACATACTGTCTGACTGCCTGGTATGCAAATTGTATAGATGCTGACAAAACAAAGTCTCCAGAGAGTCATAAAAACAGGGGGAAATCATTGGAATCACCCTGCCCTCTCTGGAGGACACCTTCAGGACCCGTTGTCTTCACAGAGCTAACAACATCCTGGCAGATGAGACCCACCCCTGTCATTACCTGTTCTGTCTGTTACCCTCTGGGAGGCGCTACAGAGCACTCAAAGCTCACCCCTCCAGACTGAAGGACAGATATTAACCATCACTGAACTGAACAAAAATCAAACATTTCCCCACCTTGGTGTCATGAACTAGATGTGCAATAATACAACCCGTGCAATACTGTTTCCATGCTTTTAAAATGCTTATTCATATATATTTTTAACTGGGATGACTGTGAATGAGTGTATGTTAGAGTATTTTTGTGTATTTATTACTTTTAGTACTTTTATAATCAGGTACGGCACAGCAAATTTCATTGTACACAAGGTTGTGCAACGACAATAAAGTCCAATAAATAATACATTATTTTTTAATTCTATTCTATATGCTGTAGTATTGGTTGAGTTTTATTATTGTGTTTTTCTATCACTCTCGATAGTTCTCCTTTCTTTCATTTTTTTCTCTGTGTCTCTATAACGACTCCTACAGTCTGTAGCTCGCTGTGTGTGTCACATACTGAATGAGAGCGAGGACTGATTACTATGTGGCACTGCAGCAACCCTGAGCATCCACCTCTCTCTCTCTACAGTGAGAAGTTCTCAAACAGACATAATTTAAGCTACCCATCATGTTAGACCCTGTCTTCAGCCATGGTTGAAATGTCCTTCAAGATATGAAATCAGTCATTAGCAAACGGTGTTCCGACTAGAGATGCGAGCTGGAAACAAATGACAGGTGTACAAATGTGAATGAAGCTTCTTTGCCAACCTTATAGGCAGCTTCCCTCATGAACTGTTTTGCAGGCATTTTCCAGATGGCAGGAACAGTGATCACCCATCTCACATCATTGTTGTCAAATTCTCCGCCTGTCTGATCACTCAGCTCCTGCCAGAAGAAACGTGAATCACAACCAACAGGTTAGAAAAGTCATGGCAGGGTCACACTGTGGGCTCAGACCATTGGGGTACAATTCATAAACAAGAATGACTGGGTAAGGATTATTCCTTATGTGTTTCCTTTGCTACTCACCCCCTTTGTATGCATCACATGTTCCCTGAGATAGTCATTATGCCACAATATGTCAGATTAGCTAGGTATGAATACTAGCATTTAAAAAAAAAGTAAATGGAATAAACTGAACATTGGCTTCAGGGTTCATGCTGGGATTGAGCACAAATTCTACAGAATGTGGATATAAAATTATCAAAATAAAAAATGCATTGTGTATGTAATACAACAGAAGATCCATTAGTGCTGACAGAGGTATGTTACCTTCAGTGCTTGCTCCTTAAAGAAGGCCAATGCATATGCAAAGATATCCAGAGCTTTCACTCGCTTCCCATTGGCTGCGTGGAGGTCTGTGTCGATGGACAGATTCTGATTGCGGGTAGAAGATGTTAAAGTTAGACTTGAAAAAGGACAAACAAATCGAAACACTAAAGAATAAGAGTACGTAGACTCATGTATCATATGAAGAGGGGATATGAGGTCTGCAATGACTTTACAGCTATCTTCTGTGTTCTACTGCTGATATGTGACATTGCACCACAGCGTTATTCCTGATGGTTTTGGTGACCCAGTGACCTTTCCTCTTCTTCATCATTAAGCGTGTGTTTACTCTTTACACCTCTGACTTCAGAGACAACACCAGGTCATCCTGCCTGCAGAAGTTCTCAGATGACTCTGCCATTCTGGGGCATATCAGTGGACAACAGAAGAGGAATACAGAGGACTGGTGGATGACTGGTGGTTGGTGTGGACTAAACCATCTGCAGCTGAACTTAAGCACGACCAAGGAGCTGATTGTGGACTAAGCTGCGACTTCTGGCAAAGTGCAAAATATCTTTTTTAACTTATAACTTATATAATTACATTCATTTTGCACACCTTATGGCAATGTGCACACTTGTATGCACATACAGTACATGTACATACATAAAAGTATGTTACATTTACTTATGCTAGTATTGGTTTTTGCACGATTGTTTGCACCGTATGGTTCGTTCGTGTATTGCTGCTGTGACTTGGGATTTCCCCCAGGGATAAATAACTTATCTATCTATCTATTAAAACCCCACAGGAGACACAGAGGCATACTGATGAGGGTAACAGCATGATCCAGATCATTTCCTGCAGAGAATTATGGGCAGTAAAGGACCGTGAGCCAACAGCCACTGGCAGAAATGCCTCCCACGTAGCAAGAAAAGCAGTGTGCTGTATCAGCTGAGGCCCCCCAAACAGCATCACAATACATAACACCGGACACGGTGAGACACTGAGTGATGAGGATGGAGCGTGCTTCTCCTGCTGCTTGGCATGCTTGAAGAGAAGAGAAACCTGGAGAACCTGGAGAACCGCTTTGCATTTATTCACTGGGTGTGTATGTTTGTATCCTTACTGCAGTGGTGTGGAGCTTCATTTTGAATTTTTCCAGATAGAGCCAGTGTTTGGACTCGCTGGGGTCCAGGTCATGGTAGAAGTCCCGTGCCGCGTAGCCAAAACTGTGGAACTTCCTGTCTGGAGTCAGCAGGATCGTGGTTGGAGTCTTCTGATTGGACACACCAGGGTCCCCACCTTCCCAACGCCTAGAAGGAAGTCAGTTATCAATACATGTACCATCCATCTGTATTTCTGCTTTTGTATTGATCAAATATAAACTTTTGGAATTGTTAGCACCTTAAACATGTCATCTGAATAATCATTTTGCAGGTGAAACCCCCCATTTAACAACCCGACATTTCAGACTTTCCATCAATTGCACATGCAGTTTTGTATTTATTATGAGGTTTAAATCATCAAATCAGTCATTAAATTCCATCAGAAAAACCAAATGTACTTCTCTAATTGAAGTGGGCTAATTGAGCAACCACAGTATTTCTGGACAAATGGAGGGCAGCTATTATTAGTGTTATCTCTGTTCCTTGGGAGAGGTGTATGATGGGATTATGGAGGCCATCTCACTAAGAGCACCTGAGGTGAAGAGAAACTAATTTGTGAGATCTGGGAAAAAACTGGATGGGACAGCTTTTAGCTTTCAAAAAGTATGGGGTTGGTGGGATATCGCTTACATTTTATCTGAAATAAACACATCCTTATGCTGCTGTTGTCATGCTGTTGTGTTCTTTAATTCTTTGACTGCTGACTATACTGTTCTTTCATTTATTCTTTTATATTATTTATTCATATTATTAAGTGTATTCATGTAATATGGATATGTTGTTCTGTACCAGACACATTTTTCCAGGAAGAAAATACTAGAAATACTGTATCATTAGATGGCTAGTCTGGATCAAAGGAAGTACATTTCCAAGACATAGCCTGACATCATGTGTATGTATCCCTCACAATTAATATTTGGAAACTTGCATCTCTGCGAAGAAGATTTGAAGTGATGAAATGAGGATCCAGCTTCCATCTCTAAATAGCTGTCAGCACCACGGACAGTTTTTCTGTTATGCCAGAAATCAGGTTCCTGCTCCGTTTGTTTCCCTCACAACAAGTGAGGACAGCTGATGAATGCTAATGTTCAGTCTATAGGGCGAGGAATGTCTCGTAGCACACCAGTACACTCCCCACCCCTCTCATACAGCTTTTCGAAAATTCCTTGCTAGAAACTAAAAACCTTCCCATTGACACGACACAGGCGGCCACCGTCAAACAGAGTAAGGATTCCAGCAGAGGAGGGACTCACCCAAACTAAATAAGCAGGGGGGTCTGGAGCTGTTTTCACAGCAAATATAGTAGCACTGAGTGAAAATATCTGATTCCATCTTATCTAATGGTTAGAGTTAATGACCGGTGTCAGCCACAAAGCCTTGCGGCTGCGTTTCCATGGAAACTGCTCTCACATGGGTCCCGTGGAATATGACAGTGACAGTAGCTTGGAAAATAAGGGCAAAACTTATATTTGAAAATTTGCAGATGTACATTTGCACTGATATTGCACACTGTTGTTTCAGAGCTGAGTTTAGGGAACACTCTCGTCATAGATTTAACCATTTATTGCAACATATGGAAATACAGTTATGCTTGTCGCTGATTGCTCCGCTCTTGATAATGCTCCCTGGACCAGCCAAGCAGCATGCTAAGCTTAAACAGGGAGCACCATGCAGAAACACCATTGGGTATAAGGACTCTGAACTAGGAAGGTGGAGGCTGGGGTGGTGGAGGCAAAGCTTTTGCCAGCAGCAGTGAGTGAAGCAGCGTCAGTGTAGCAGGGACCGTGAGGAGGGAGTCCCATTTAAAAGGACCACCTTGATGTGAGGATGGCTGTGATTGGTGTGTGTCTGATAGGAATGATAATTCAATCAGCGGGCATATGGCGTAGATGCAAGAACTAACACTAAGCTTAATTTAGATTAAACCACGCTCACTTCTGTATGACAAAATTCTAGATGCAGCGTCACTGGCTGCGTTCCCATGGAAACCACGATCAAGTGGGTCCCGCAAAATATGACAGCTACAGTAGCTTAGAAAATAGCAATATAGGGCACTACATTTGATAGATGTACTGTTTATAAGACAACAAATGAGACATGAATTAGGCCAGCTAGCTAGTGCACCCCACGGTACCTCCACCTCGAACCACGACGCGTATTAATATCACTTCCCCATCAGTCAGGACCAAGATCTGATCATAATTACACTTGTGCTTTCCATAAACTGTCGTTGCTTTAGCCTTTAATTTCAGTCTCAACCCTGTTAGTGGGAGCGATGTGAGAGCAAATAAAATATATAAAAACATAATTCAAACTGATGTGTCTCATTGGCAACACACGGCTCAACAAGCCAACAAATAGCCTATATGTAATATGCTGCTGAAAATCTATATCTTTCATAAAGATACCCATCAGGGAATGTTAACGGGGTTGTCGCTCTCTAACCGAGGTCCACTTATCTTCTAAGAACGGTGACGCCGTTATCAACCGAGTGTTGATTGGTCAGTAGGCGGTGCTTTAACACCGGTTGATCTCTAATCTCCAACATAACCATAATGCTCCCAAGCAGTAACACCAAATCTTGCTTCATAGTACAGGCCTGGTCTGTAAAGTGTCTTGAGATAACTCTTGTTATGATTTGACACTATAAATAAAATTGAACTGAATTGAATGACTTCATCAGGAGGAGAGTAGACATTCAGTATCAACTGTAGCAACTCAAATTCATCTAGCGAAAACCCCAGTGCCAAAGAAATAAAAGAATACAGAAATGAAATAAGACAAAATGGATCTAACTCTGGCAGAAAGTTACTGTATGTGTTCATGTCGGACTCCAGTCCTTCACAGTCAGAAACTGATTGAGAAAATGCCTTTTTTTAGGGTCTTTTAAAATCTGTTGATATGACCAGTCCATTAAAAAAAAGCGATGCAAAAACGTCATTTCAGTTGCAAACTATTATCATTTTTCTTAATTGTATTCAGGCAAGATAGACCACTATCAGCAAAGTCCATATGTTGCTGCAGCTCCGGCCCATCCCCACACTCCTTCCCTGTGAGTGTCTGCATTGCAGTGCTGGCCTACCTCATAGTGTGAATGCACTCGGGCTCCTTAGTGAAGGCGTAAGCATAACCGCTGGACGTGGTGCCAAAGTCAATGGCAACCACCACCACGAAGGACGGCCCTGATGGGACCTGGTCTGTGTCGTTTTGCTGTACAGAGAGAAGATAGAGAGTTTGACAGGGTTAGAGTCACAATTCAAGATTTTTATTTGCCATTTGTGCAAACAGTACAGGCACAGAGGAATTCCTGTGCAGGCTCTTTGAGTCAAGTAAAAAAGAGTTAAGGGCAAAGAAAAGCACACCGACTAAGAAAAAGATTATACAAGGTAAATAAATTCAAATATAATAAGACAAAAAAACTCTATACACTATACAAGAGTGCAAAACATACAACACATTATGAATACTGCAACTGGAGTATGAGTACTACTGTAAACCAGGAGGAGAATGAGTAGAAGTAAATATATATACAGGTTATAAACATTATGCACTATGCTGGGTCTGTGACAACTGTGGGGGATACTGCATTTGTCACGAGAATGTGATGAGACAAGCTGAGTGTCTACCACAAAAACATTACACACACACACACACACACACACACACACACACACACACATTTAGGCTGTAACAAATGCAGCCATCAACAACAAGATTTTAAAAGCAATCAATGAAGAGCAACAATTGATCCAGATCAATAACATCAAACATTTCAAAATAACAAAAGTAGCATCACTTCTTAACACGGACATGAACACATGCAGCAGCACTAACATATTTACAACTCATTCCTGCATGTCTAGAGTCCCTGGTTCTGTATTTTGTGGCCTGTGTCCTATCACGGTTTGTTGCTGCAGTGACCCCATCTGGCCCTCCTGCTGTGCTCCTCTCATATTGTTATGCAATAGATCAGACATTGTAGTTGTCAAACGGTACCTGAAGAAAAAATGTTTTGTCAAAAGATGAACAGATTCAAATCAAAGAAGACTGTGAGAAACCTGTGCTGAGGGACTGTCTACTGTAGGGCTGTAAAGGGTCTTGCATTTGTGATGGAACACTGACCTCCAGGTACTGGCGCCATACATCAGCATGTACGACAGAAAGTACAAGCTTTCCCTCAAGTTACCAGCTAACCAACGCAAGTTGTAGCTTGCTAGCTTGGTTGGTAGAAGCAGAGAATTTCTAATAAGGGAAGAAGTTCCACTCTCTCGTTACTTCTGGCTTCTGAACTGGTTGCAGTTCCACTCTGGTTCCATATGAGGGCGCTCACAGGCGAGTGTGGAATTAATGGAGGTCTATGGAGCTATACCCCTCAAAATCCACTTTTCTCAGGATATCAGTTTTTGTCTAGTAATTTGAATGTTGCATTTGAAAGGGGAGGCTAAGAAAATACACACTGCTGGGTGTTAGATTTTTTTAAAGTGGCTTTTTTGTTCTAAAAAGCCTTTTAAAATGTCAATGACGTCATACACATATACGGCCAGAGATACTGCTTTACGGCAAGCTCTGAGTCACTTCCTTTGTTCTCTTGAGGCATCGACAACACAGCTGACAGGTTAGGCTCTCCCTGTCAATACAACACAGCTGACAGGTTAGACTCTCTGTTAATACAACACAGCTGACAGGTTAGACTCTCCCTGTTAATACAACACAGCTGACAGGTTAGACTCTCCCTGTTAATACAACACAGCTGACAGGTTAGACTCTCCCTGTTAATACAACACAGCTGACAGGTTAGACTCTCTGTTAATACAACACAGCTGACAGGTTAGACTCTCTCTGTTAATACAACACAGCTGACAGGTTAGACTCTCCCTGTTAATACAACACAGCTGACAGGTTAGACTCTCCCTGTTAATACAACACAGCTGACAGGTTAGACTCTCTGTTAATACAACACAGCTGACAGGTTAGGCTCTCCCTGTCAATACAACACAGCTGACAGGTTAGACTCTCTGTTAATACAACACAGCTGACAGGTTAGACTCTCTCTGTTAATACAACACAGCTGACAGGTTAGACTCTCCCTGTTAATACAACACAGCTGACAGGTTAGACTCTCCCTGTTAATACAACACAGCTGACAGGTTAGGCTCTCTCTGTTACTACAACACAGCTGACAGGTTAGACTCTCTCTGTTACTACAACACAGCTGACAGGTTAGACTCTCTCTGTTAATACAACACAGCTGACAGGTTAGACTCTCCCTGTTAATACAACACAGCTGACAGGTTAGACTCTCCCTGTTAATACAACACAGCTGACAGGTTAGACTCTCCCTGTTAGTACAACACAGCTGACAGGTTAGACTCTCCCTGTTAATACAACACAGCTGACTGGTTAGACTCTCTCTGTTAGTACAACACAGCTGACAGGTTAGACTCTCTCTGTTAATACAACACGGCTGACAGGTTAGTCTCTCCCTGTTAGTACAACACAGCTGACAGGTTAGACTCTCCCTATCAATACACGTGCTAGAAAGAGATTTGCTAATGTGTTAAAGACCACGCCGAAATATTCACTCTGACATTCTGGTTCTGCTTCGGATGCCGTCAAGCGGGATCTCCGATCGTAATCAGTCCTTCACTGACCAATCAGCATTCATTAGCAGAATGCTAGCGTGTTATGGGCAACAACGACTCAACCTGTATACCTGTGTACCTATAATCCATGTTGAACTTGCAAAAACTACAATCAAATCTGAGATTTCTCAACGACAATCAGGCGAAAGAGACACATTTAGCCGTCTAGCTCCATAGAGTCCCTTCATTTAGCCTTCTAGCTCCATGGAGTCCCATTCATTTTGCACTGGGCCGTGATCACCCCCAGTGGTACTCTGGTGGAACTGCAACCAAATTCGGTACAATGGGGCTGAATAGGGAGTGAACAGGCTCTCCGTAGACGGGCTCTGGTAGAACGCTGAACAGGACATTTTTAGGCGACCAAAATGTTCCAGTTAACTTTGCTGAAGTGAGAACACACAGTGAGAGGGTCAGAGTTTAAGATGAAAACACGGACAACACCCAAAAACAAGTGCAGGTTTATTTTAATGTCCACAGTGTTAGCATGGTTAGCATTGCTAAGCCTCTGTCTTGATTGGCAGGTTCTAGCGCATCCCCCGCTTTATCCTCTATTGTAGAATAAATGGGGCCATTCATTACAAAATGAATGTCATGCTGTATTGAAGAAGACTTGAAACTAGCGGTTGAGACCATAAACTGATTATTAAAATGTTTATTGAGGTAATAATCAAGTGAAAAGTAGGGTAATTTTTCTATAGAAACAGACTTCTTTTTGGAGCCAGTGGAGGTGTCCCCTGCTGGAAATTAGATAGAATGCAGCTTTGACTAGCTTCTGCATTTGCTTCACATTCACTTTATTACACACAAAGAAAGCACAGGGGGTACATAGTAACAGTAGGTCCATAAGAGAATTAAGCCACCTGAGTATGTGAAGGAGACAGCGGGGTGATTCCAGGGTCTCCCATGCTCTTTGCTGGAGAAGGATTAGCCATCGCATCTGTAGAGGAAGACAGAAAGATATTCATGTCACAATCACACACTGTACCTTTTTCATCTTGCATGTTCCATTATTCAGTTATTTATTTGGATGCTTACTTATACTATACTATGATAAGACAATATTTCCTTCTGGAACTTATGTTCGAAAAAGTGTGGGTCCTTTTATGTCGATGACTAGTCAATTACGTGTTCACAAACTCAGATGTTCTTTTTAAATGGAGAGCATCCCTGTTTGTGTGTGTGTGTGTGTGTGTGTGTGTGTGTGTGTGTGTTTATTTTCATTGAAAGGCCTCATCATTTTTCTTTAAATTCCTTTTTTGACTGGACCATGAATCCCAAACCCCAACATATTCAGTTTGCTGTCATATATGACAGCAAATCATCTTTTCTGAGAAACTCAAACCAGTGAATATTGCCATTCTTCATAAATAGCTGTAGTTTGATCGATGATAAATGAATTGACGAATCATTCCAGGTCTAGTCCAGAGTGACTGGAGTAATTTAACCTTTGAGGTGATCTGGTGTCACCTTAATCCTCCTGGAGAACAGAGGATCAACTCCTGAACTTTCAGTCCTATCAGAACAGCTATTTAGTGGTACCCTAATTCAAATAGCATAATTATCATTTCAAGCTTACCAGGAACAATTTAGCTAAAGCAGTGACTGAAATCAGCTCATGACTTTGAGCACAATGCTATAAACACACTTAGTAGAAATGCGAATGAAACAGAGCCAAACAAGTTGCTATCAAGGCTGATTAGTAAGTTGGCTAAAATGTTTTTGGTTTGATCCCTGTAGCTGCCAGGAGCCTTTTCCATCAAACAGTCATGGTGACTGAGGAGGCCCAGAAACACAGAGGCTCGGCCCAGCTGGGGAGCTTGAAATCTGGAAAGTCTCAGGCTGTAAATGTCTGAGAAGTGAAAGCTCATTTCCTGGTGCAGAGCTGCAGACTGACAACATTTACTCCATTCAAAAGCAGAAAACATCCGTTGCACCTGTCTTTAAAACACAATGACATTTGAATTGAATTGGAGATTCTCTCCCCATTTGCTACCATCATTTTCATTAGTCTGCCTTAATAGCCTTCACAGAAAGTGTTCTTTGAACACACACAATAATAATACTCCCTCGACGTATTGTAAGTGTCTGGCAGAATCGTCTCACGACGGGACAGCACGTTATCCATCCTATTTTTCCGCCTCGCTCACCCTTTTCTCTTGTCCACCCCCCTACGGAGTGGATGAGTGGTCTGAAGACCCATAATACACTTTGCCGGGCAATTACGGTGCAGAATTACAGACCACCTGTGGCTACAATCCATCTAGCCACCATCCAGCAGCCCACTCCCAAAACCACCTCTACAACCTTGAGTTTTTATTCCCAACAATTGCCATAAAAATAAAATCCTGATTAAAGAAGGAAAGTGATTGCTCTTGTAGTGAATAATATCTCAAGTGCTGTATTACTGAGGTTTGGCTGAGGCGTTCTTTGTAATTGTGCTAGCTCAATATGTTTACCTCCATGGAAAAAGCCATGTCATTACAGAGTTTCTGAACAGGCAGCTGTGCATTGTAAGGCAACTGCTTATCTACTACTTTGAGTCTTTCAATCCTACTTTTAATTCAATACAAAAAGGAATGGGAGATAAAGTCATACCAATCAATAGTGTGTACAGCCACTTATTTAAGGCTGTAAAACCTTAAAATTATTGAACAATCCACAAAAATATAGTAGAATAAATTTGGTCCCTGCTTCGTTCTGATCTAATTTGTTGGGAAGTCAAACCTGGCTTTTTTGTGGTAGATCCTAAATTGGATCTGCTAGAATGGTCAACCTAGTTAGGATTAGACATGGGGAGAGGGGATTGGTTGGGGTACGCTGATACCAGATTAAGCCAATCAGAGGCAGAATAAGGCAGGGCACCAGGCATGTCTTTGACGTCGACGCGTCTAGCGGATCCGATCGAGCATTTACCCTTTTATGTCTGGCTAAAGGTGCTGACAAACAAGTCGGCCATCGGTCCAGGTGGTGAGCTAGTTTTCGCTGTGTGTCACGCATCGTCGCTACTTGTCGTCCCCTTAAACAGCTAGTGACTGTCGCTCTGTAGCACAGAGCTCTGTAGCCGATGTCACGTGACCATCCAGGGGTCTCCTAGTTTTCGTAGGATATCATAGGTTTTAGTGTGCATAACCTTTTGTACAATATCATACAAACCTGTTCATGAGAATGCATTGAGCTCACAACATGAACACCCCCCCGCCCCACTCGTCATAACAACCATAATATTCAAGACAACGCACCAAAATACCAACAAAACAGTCAGCTGTAAACCAAATAAACATAAATACTGACCAATGTCAAAGATTGTTGTTCCCAGCAGTCACTTAGACACAAAAACATAGAAAAATATGTTCCAGGATGAAAAGAAAAACAAAGTTACCCTTTAATGAGACCCCTAAAAACATGATTTGTTACATTTTTTTTTTTTTGGGGGGGGGGTCTGTTATACTGACAATATGCTATTTTTGCAATGCATTTCTATTTTTCTGTGGCTGTATTCAGAACTGCCAACTACATACTACAGACGGACGCAGTATGTAGTACCTACTGCATACTGCATACGTCAGCAGTATGCATATCTACCTGTGTTTCTTCTCTGTCTCTCTGCTATTTTGTAAAGGCAAATACGTCTAAAATATAATAGCAGTATTTGAAATGGTCTAATCCTCAACATTTGATACTTGCAAGTTGACTGCATAACAGCATTGCTTAACCTAACCTACCCTTAGCAGCACAGATGAGGGCATCCCGGGTCCTGTCCCTGTTCCACACGTTGGAGAGGCATGAGTCAAATTAAACTGGAAATGTTGTATTCCTTTGAAAGCCTGCTGAACTCATGTTGATATTGCAGCACTGTCTGTGCAGCTGAAAAGGATGTGAAGACTCTTATTTTCTCTCTTCTCAGCAGGAGCATTGACTTCCTGTTGCCTCACATTCCATCTATTCCCCAAACGACTGTAGCTCAGAGGCCTGAGCCACGAGAGCATGTTAGTAAAATGATCAGGCACTTAACTAAAAAAAATCAATCAGTCTAAGTACAACTGGAAACAGGTTCCTTGGAGTTTAAAAGGCTCACATCAGTAAAGGTCAGTCTTCAGTTTTCTGATGACATTGTTGCGTCCTTTGTTGGACTAAGGTCACATTACCAAGGGTCTGCCTGATGAAAAGAGCAGCTAATCCAATACATGCTTTTAGCCTGCACCCAAGGGAGAAAGTAAGTCACCAGCAACATTTTAGTAACCATTACCCAGACAGCAGGCGTCAAACCACCAGAATAGATAGCAGTCCGGTAAAAACCACTGTACACCTTAGAACTTAAATGACAAAGCCAACTATCCCCTCTCAATATCTGATCTGATTATTTACTGTAGCCTATGTTTCCATTAGATGGCACCACGTGAGTGGTAGCCTGTTGCAGCAGCTCTGAGCCTTTTTGTACATTTTTCTTTTGAGCTGCTGTAGCACAGCAATATCCCCAGTGTGGGATTAATAAAGTCTATATTATCTTATCTTATTAAAATGTGCAAGTTTGAAGGTAGTTTCAAAAATGTCAGCAAGAGGATGTCGTTAAAATATGTCCATATCTTGTTGTGTAGACCAGTATTTATTCAAAGCACTGTACATTTGTTGTATTTCCTGTAACTGCTTCACAATAAAAGCCTCCTGCTAGGTTGGTTTCAGTATTTACTGTGTAGAATTACGCCGGAAACACTGAAGCGCTGTAAATAGCCACAAAGCAGAGCTATTTTCATTTTGGCAGCCATGTCCAATCTGTCCCGCCACACCGGCTGCGATCAGGCGTGGAGCGGCCGGCCCGCGCGCTGCAGCGATTGTTTCAGCGTCTCCTCTATTTCTTCCGTGAGCCGCGAGCGAATGTGTCAAGCAAGGCAGGTAATCACATACGGGAAGGCCACAGTGCAGCTGGATACTTTACAAAATAAAACAAATTTCAAAATAAAACACCCAGGTTTATGGTGATTTTTGGTCCTGACTTCTCAGCTGTGTCTACAACGAGACACAGGATCAGGCACACTGAGAGAGAGACCGCCACGGAAGAATGCGCTTCTGGTATGAACCGGGCTCGCGATCAGGCTATTCGTGGCGCGTCCACGTGCAGTGTGTTTCCGCTTTTACACAGTAAGTCAGTAGTATACAGTTGGCTTGCACATATTTTACATGCTTTTGGGGGTCGTATTTCAACGAGTTAGAATAGTAAAATTTTAATACTTTTCATATCTAAACATTATAATGAATCTATAGCTGTTTGGAGCCCTTTTACCTCGGGCCCCCAGGCAGTTGCCTACATGCCTTTATAAAGTCTGCTCTTGGTGTTTTTTTCCCTTGAACCACTGGGACTTGGATATATGGCGCAACTATGTCATTGCAGGTGAACTGCTCAGGACCTAAGGAAGCTCAGTACAAGATGAGCAGAGCGAGATGATGAGCTGTGATGAGATGAGCGGTTCTCAAAAGCAAGCAGCAATACCACAGGCCAAGCAAACGGCTTGTTCTGCACAGGCATGATTTGAGCACTGCACTAGTCTAGTTAAATATTCAAAATGTGCATAAACTTGTTAATAAAGGCACAGAGAATCTTGGGTAATCTTGATAGACAATGGAAGCCTGTTTGAGAAGACAGTGGTGTCTAAGACTGTGATGAACACAGAGACAGATACAAAGCAAAGCACCGACTGTTACCTACAATAGCAGAAGAAGAGCCTCATTAAATTCACTGCAGCAAACTGAGAGGCATAAACACAACACAATACACCATCAAAGAGCCACATTCATAAGGGCGAGGGCAAAAGGAGTTTGGGAAGAGAATGTGCTGTTTCTTCTTCCCATGTGAGGTCTCATTCATTCATGCTATGCAGAGAGAGATCCTACCCCCCCCCTCCTACGACACAGACACACACACACACACACACACACACACACACACACACACACACAAACTCCTCTGTCCCCGCCTAACTGCATCCACTTGGCCATCAGCCCAGACACAGTGCAGAGAAACAGCCTGACAACAGCTGCAGCCACTACACACACATACAAATCTGCATGCACTGTCACATCTACACACAGATCTGCACAAATGGCTTTTTGAGGACGAATGACAACATATTTTTAGAATAAAGCTGCCAAGAGCTTGCAGATACTCAATACTTACATCTAATCATTTTTATCCATTTATTCTTAATTGTTGACATGGTAGATAAAGCCTCTGAAACACTGATACTTAAACCCATGCCGAAAGTGCTGTGCCATACTAACGAAATGTTCTCACACTGGGGCTAGGCAATATATCGATATTATATCTGTATCATGATATGAGACTAGATATCGTCTTACAAGTGTTGTCTTTCCCTGGTTTTAAACGCTGCATTACAGTAAAGTGATTTTTCTGAACGTACAAGACTGTTCTAGCTGTTCTATTATTTGCCTTTACCCACTTAAACATTATTTACACATTGAGGCCCGGATTGGCTAATCGGGAGCACCGGGAGAATTCCGGGTGGGCCAGTCTGGTTTTTGGTCGCGGCGGTGTTTAGTCATGGTACTGGGTTGAAATCATAGTTGAAATATATCATGGATGCTGTCCCTAGGCTGCCTGGACTCGCAGCCCACTCTTTTTATTTATTTGTTTTTTAGTTAAAAAATATAACCACTTTCTCAGCCCAAATGTTACTAGTGACTTTCCTTTTATCATCAAAAGTGTATGTAAAAGTAATGAAAGGGAATAGGATGAAAGTAATATGAAATATTATTCAAATTTGTATTTATTCTTTTATTTCATTTCAAGGTTTGTATATCTGTGAACACTTATCTGCACAGAAAATAGATTCTGATATTGTTGAACATCATTGTGTTGTTGTATAAAAGGTAACTGTTCTAATAAATCTACATTGTGAAGCAACTCTTATATTTGCACTGAATTGGTTTGGAGACACTACCTTATTTAATCATTAAATTAATAAATATTGGTGTATCTCTTTTCGGTGTTGTAGTTTGTAGACGGTCCCTAAGCATTCGTCTTGCCGTCTCAACACCAGAACTAAACAGGGCTGAATTAGCACGACTTTTATGTCTTTCTAGATGTCACATCTACTGCAGTCAGATTCACTGTGTTCCCTCAGAAGGAATCACTTCACATGGGTAGGCTCTTGGAATGACATCTCCAGCATGTTTAGAGGCTAAAAACACGTTTAAAACTTGCCCTGTTTAAGCCTGTTGGGTGCTAACTCTAGCAGGAGGATCACACGGTGTAGGCAGCACCGATTGGTTTCGTTTTTCTCGCTACTGACAGTACTCCACATTTACAACCAACAGAGCTACGGGTTGGAATCCACGGGAATTTCTCCTTTAAGACAGACCAATAGTTTGATTCATGACTGCCTATCAGACTTTTTAACCATTAATTTTATCATACCAACAGTGTTGGGGAGTAACGGAATACATGTACCGCCGTTACATATTCAGAATACAAATTTAAATAGTTGGTATTTAGATTACAGTTACATGACGATACTTCTCCGTTTCACGGGTTTATTCATTCTCGCAACTCCATGCATTTTTCAGAAGCCCCAATATGAAAACGAAAAAATTTGCGTGATCACTCATAGAGGTAGAGATGGAGCCGGAACCGGCACAACAGAGCCAGGGCAGGAATGGTTTCTATCTTGGAAATTCAAACAGCATTTCACATTAAAGAAAGAACAGGGAGAAGGAAATATAACTGTGCAGTGCAACCTCTGCTAGCCAGCAACCAACTTCCTTTCAGTGTCCAGATTCCTCCACCTCCAACCTGAAGAAGCATCTTAAAGTAAGTTATTATTTAATTAGCCAGGAGCAGTCGTCTGCTGTAGTTTTACTGCTCACCTTGCTATTTTATAGTTGACGTGTGACTTTACATTCTCCTACGTGCTGATTTACTAGCCCCAGAGCCGTTGAAAGACTGACTAGCCCCGTTTGACATGTTAGCTAACGTTAGCTAAAATTAGCTCGTGGTAGCTTAGACTGCGGTTACATTTTTGTAGTATGCAGTTTGGGACTACAAATACAAAAATCTATCTGCTTGTTCAGCCAGTTGGAACAGAAGAACACACCAGAACAGGCCTGTTTAGTAAGCTGGATGTGATGGCCGCATTCCTACTTATAACATGCAGTTCAATGTGGAAGTAATCCAAGTATTCAGAATACGTTACTCAGATTGAGTAACGTAACAGAATACGTTACAAATTACATTTTTGGGCATGTATTCTGTATTCTGTAACGGAATACATTTTGAAAGTATCCTTCCCAAGACTGCATACCAACTACCTTCATATTCGCTTCACATTTCCACATCAAAGTAGCCAGACAGAGTGTTGGGCTACTTCTAGTGAAACAGATGTTCAAAAGACCCAAAGTGGTGCATTGTTTATTACAACAAAGACAAACCTCTGGGACCTCTTAACCTGGGACCCCTGCTGTCATCAGGTCAGCTGCTAGCTGCTAGCATCCTCGTTTGTCCTGCCGCCACAGCATCACTATTTTATGGATGAAACATGTCGGAGAAACGTAAAAGTGCTGATAACTCCTCTGTATCAATAAAAGAAAGTAAGGCTGTATCTCGAGAGTTACCTCAACTTCGGTTTCAGGGGGGGCTCAGCTTTAAGGAAATGCTTTAAAACTCTCTGCTGAACAATGGCTTTCCTTCCTGCCTATCTGAAATGGAGAAACTGATAATAGCAAAAGATTTGATTTGAAGACAATTCTCTTAACCCAAACTAGACAAAAATAGATCACTATTGTGCTGACATCCAAGGCAACACATCATTATCTGCAGTAGTCTTTGCCAACACACATGTATGGTTAACTGTCACTGATTTTTGGTATTGGTTTGTCCAGTGTTCTCTTATTGTATCACATACCTTCATGTTTCAGATCTGATTCTGCAGCCATGCGTTTCCTGGGGTGTGTGCATATTTTAAGAGCCTATGAATTATTCAGCAGTGAGGATGTATTCACAACCAAGCAGTGCAGCTTCCCATTTTAAGGTTACATATATTTGTCCAAGCTGAAAGGCAGCAGATAACAAAAAAAAGCATTTACTATTTAATTCTGTTTCATATTCACTAATAACTCATCAGGTTGCTTTTCTGTCCTGTGCTGTGAACAGCAGATCAACAGATATTAACTACCGATTCTGCAGAGGTATTGTAGTGGCACGGCTGTAGTCAGGACTGCCACAGGCAGGGAGAATGTTTCTCAATTTCAAAAGAAAGGGATACATTGACCTGCTTCATATTGGTGTGTATTAGTTAGAGATGCATTTAGCTGTTTCCCTGTGCATGGATTTGATCCCATAGCCCAAAGAAATGTAGGTCAGAGGGACTGGATATTCTAAATTAGCTGTAGATAGTGTGTCTACAAGAGTGTTAGCCCTGAGTGGTCCAACCCTTTCGCCGATACCAATATCTATATTTGAGAGAGAACAAATCTGTTGGCTGAAACGTATATAACATAAGCGGGACACTTCACAGTAAGAAAATAAATTCAAAAATGCTCTCTTGTGAACAAAACTGTTTCTAAATTACCACAAACATATCTTTGGCATTTCTGAACTGCAATTTGATGTAACTTTTTGGCTTGACATGTTGAAAACAATATACAGTATCTGTGATAAGCTAATATTGGTCAAAAATATTAATTTATGGGTCAACCTCTAGCTCTGAGATAGACTGGTGATGGTTTTGCCCAAATTTCAGTACCCCTATGTAATGTTTATCAGGATAGAATATGTATAGTCCCTTATTAGTCAAAATAGATTCAATAGAGTCAAGACCAAGCCATGATGAAGTGTACAGCACAGAGCACAACACATCTATGTTATGTTGTGTATGAACTGCTGTCTTTTATTCTCTGCTGGCTGTAGAAAGAATTGCCCCAGTCGGGGATAATGAAGTTTACTGACTTGACAACACATCTATCAGATCTGTAGGAACTCCAGCCCCATTTCTGACCTCAGCACTCTGTAGGTTACTCTGTGATTCGCTCACATAGCTTTTATATTAGTTGACAATATAAACATTTTCACCTGAATCCAGCAGTGGTTTCCATATTCAAAGGTATGTTGTGATCCTATACATATCTACTGTCTGTAATGATTAAAATGTTGATAAATCCACAGACTATGCCGCTCCACTCTGATCTTCCACTCTGCAGGCTAACTATGGCTGTCAGGGGAAATCTGCCAAACTATTGGCCTTATTGTTTTTGCCACGGGCAAATCTTTTTTCATTCTGGACAGTAGACATCTGTGAAACCTGAGTACCTTACTCTTGGTCACATTGGTCATTAGCCTGATGAAGACTCAGTAAGGTTGAAGTGTTGCCTTTTTCAGTCTACTAAGTATTTTTTGGGAGCAATCATACAGTATTTGGACTCTACTTTTTTCTTTCACTTTTTCAGAGTAAAATATTCATTACTGACATAATAAAATGGGGCGTTAGCAACTAAAGACTGTCCACTTTCAACAAACCCATGCTTAAGAAATGACACAAGAAATGTATCAATGGCATGTGGAAAAGCTTCACAGCAGCAATGGGAATGCACAAATTAGTTTTTTTTTTTTTTTAACTATGAAGCAAACACTTGCTTGACATGCCACAGCAACATATGAAACCATTTACCATCTCACTGAGGACGCAGCATATTGCTTTTGAACTCTTGGTGCTAATGGAAGATCTAAACTTGTATAGTTTGTAATAAGACAGTGTTTAAATGAATCCACAGAAAGAGAGACTTGTCCACAATTTGTGCAGAGAGAATATTTAGATTTGTCCACAGTACAGACTTATTAACATTGTTTTTGTTTTACAAATAAGTGGTTTCCTCCCTCCTTCTTTACCAGCTCATATCTGATGGCATGTGAGTAGTACCTCCCCCATCCTGTTCCTCCCTCCACAGATCACCATCTCCTCCCCCAGATGGCTCATGTCTGAGACATGACACAATGCTGAAAACAGCCTGTTCCCATTTCCCCTCAACAAACTGAACCACGGCATTATTATCATTATTCTGTTCAGGTTCAGCTCAGGCCAATGATTAGGTCCATCATGTCATATTATCTTTTATATGAAAGCATACTAGGTCAGGGGTGTCAAACTCACCTTCACTGAGGGCCCCAATGGAAATGAGAATCACACCCAGGGCCAGACATGTAGAGTTTAATGACATGCATACATCGAAAAAGTAAAATATCTTTGACTGTATTAGTGCATGGCGTTTTGTTGACATTTTTTTTCGTCCTTTTTGTTGCCTTTTCCGACTTTTTGTGGCTTTCTCAGACGTTTTTGTCGTTTTTTATGAAATGTGTTGCTTTTTTGTCGCTCTTTTCGAGGGCCTTGAGTATGACACATGTGGCATAGGTGGTGTTCTGGTGTTTTTTTATGTAAATGTTTATTTATGAGT
The DNA here is from genome assembly GCF_031162955.1 of Sander vitreus. Lineage (NCBI taxonomy): Eukaryota > Metazoa > Chordata > Actinopteri > Perciformes > Percidae > Sander > Sander vitreus. The sequence goes on along the minus strand of NC_135871.1, from coordinate 786,212 downwards.
TTATGCTCAAATTTCCATGAAGTTACCAAAAGCCTCTCATAGCTCATTACATTTTGACATACTGCATTGTGGGTGAGCATTGTGGATTGGCACAAAGAAAAGCAGGAAGCAGCTCTCTCTACACAGCATTCCTGGATGGGAAAACAACATGCTCTGGTTTATTGGCATTTCTTTAAACCAATCACAATCGTCTTGGGCGGGGCTAAGCTCCGGACGGAGCCACGGTGCCTCTGCTAAATAGCCTCAGGAAGGAGGCAACAGAAAACTCAGATTGGACAGATAGTCTAGCTAGCTGTCTGGATTTACCCTGCAGAGATCTGAGGAGCAGTTAACCATAGTCCTCACAAATCCACCAGAGGTTAGCAATCCTGTAGATGAAACATCGTCTATATATACTAATGTGAGAGTAACAACTGACATTTATAAACACATACAACATGCCTAAATGTAAACGGAAATGATGTGTTTATTTGCATATAGAGCGGGGAAGTGAGATCTGATCACAAGTGGTTACTCAGGCGGATTTTAAAACCAGGTGGAAACTGGGTTTTAAAGGGGTGGTTCAGAATTTTGGACATAGGAGCTCATTTCCAGGTTAGCCAGTGTGTTATTTATCAGTGGAGACCGTTTTCAACACTTTTCATCCAGTCCTTCCAGTTGCAGAGTTCGCTGATGCTAGGCTAACGCAAGTCAACAGTATCTGCTAGCCTGCCACTAAAAACAGTCTTACCCACTCCACAGTACACCCGAAGCAAATACATTATAACGCCAGACTCTCGATGGAAATGTCTGTGTTGATAGAATAATGTTAGAAATAAAACTACCCTTGCATCGCATTGTAATAGTTATACTTTGTTCCCTGTAGTTGGTAGCATAGGCTACAGCAGCGGCGGAGTGACATTACCTAGGCTACTGAGAAAGCCGGTTTCCATGACAATCACACAAGTTTATTTACCTGCCGCTGCAATTTGCATGTAAACTGTCCGAGCTCACATGACTTTTCTGTCAGCAATTACCTAAAGTTAGCGGTTAGCCCAGCCAGGTATCTACCAAGACCGTTAGCTGACGTTGTCACTCTCCACAATGCATTGAACTGTAACGTTATCTCCACTAACGTTGTCAGTCTCAATCTTTCAGTAGCAGCTAGGCTAACATTATGAAAAGGGCTAGCTTTATTAGCTTGAGTAGCCTACCAAAAGTTATTACCTGTTCATCAGTAGCTGTTGGTGCATCTGGAAAGACGGATGGAACCGCATTCATGGTCAGTGACTTGTGGTCCTTTAGATTGCGGGGTTTTTCAAAGTCGTCTGGTCTAAAATGATCACTACACATTCGCAACTTGAGTAGAGTCTCGGCCGGTGTCTTGATGTCCAAGCCAGCAGCAACAAGCCACAGTTGGTTCCTTTATGGATCTCCCAATGGAAATTTGTGGAAACTTTGTGGTGCCCATCTGTTTGGTTTATTTTTACAATTTCTACATGCACACTGAATCACCATGTTGCCTAGTCCTTAGTTTCCAATCCAATGCTTCAATACCACTGTACTAGGCTACTACGAGGTGTCCCGACTGGAGTGCGCTTCTCTGTTTACTTTTCGGCATAGTACTACTAACTGGAGCAAAGTAAAATTCTGCCGCTGCTGAGAAACTAGTCCCTCAAAATGTAATGTGATCGTTGAGATGCAAGGGTAGTTTTATTTCTAACATTATTCTATCAACAGACATTTACATTGATAATCTGGTGTTATAATTTATTTGCCTCGGGTGTACTGTGGAGTGGGTAAGACTGTTTTTAGTGGCAGGCTAGCAGATACTGTTGACTTGCACTAGCCTAGCACCAGCTAACTCTGCATGAAAAGTGTTGAAAACGATCTCCATTGATAAATAACACACTGGCTAACTTAGAAATGAGGTCCTATATCCAAAATTCTGAACCACCCCTTTAAAGGCAATATTAGTCATGTTGCTGCAGTCTTTGGCCACGTCCACACGTACCAAACCATCTTTTTTCCCCTGTCTTCCCTGCAACCGTGTCAAAAGAAATGTGCGTCCAAACGGATCCATTTGTAAAAGACTCAACACGCTACTTCATATTCCATGCTTATAGGAGGCGCTGTTTCTGCTACAGAAATTCACCAAAAACGGAGAAGAAGAGCATAGTCTTCAGTCACTCCCGATCATAACATGATAGACTATAATAACTTTCACCACTGCTCATTTTATAAAGGCCGCCGCAGGAAAACGTGTCTTTGTTTACATTGTGTAATGTGCTGTTGGATTGCTTTTTATTTTGCAATTCTGTCTGCAATCGGACATGATTGCAGCGTGCTAGCTAGCAGAGCTAACGTTAGCGCGCTAACGTTAGCCCTGCTAAAATGGATAAATACCATCATACAGCAATCAGAATATGCAAAACAAAAGAACACAAGGCAGCTCCACGTAAGAGCAGGCATGCAAAAATTCATATTTTTTAAAAAGGAGCACTAAAGACAAAATGTTGATGATTGCAGATTGTGTTTGTGTAACATCGGCAGTCAAACAAACATCAATGAACCAATGTCTTTTTGATAATCTACACGTTTTTCTTGCGGTAGCCTTTCTACAATAAACCGTGCTAAACGTTACCATAATCCGTTCAAGGAGTTGATAAGTAGACAGATTAGCTAGCTAGTTGATAAGTTGTCTACTTCCACTTTATAAACAGCTAACCATAGCAGCTAACGTTAACGTTACGTCCCTGCTGGAGCGTCAGCTACTTTAGCGATGTTTAACGTTAGCTACATAACGTTAGAGGTCGAGAGGTGTGGCAATGACATCATCGATATGCACGTATGTGGCTTCGCCATCCAAACGAAGCCAAAAGGGAGCCGTTTTCGATTTTTTTCACGCTGGGACCAGGTTTCATCCTGTTAACAGGTGTGTTAACAGGATTCATTTGGACAATCGGCCCAAACGAACGAAGCGTCTCCATGTGGATGGCCCCTTTGTTTAATTTCAAATCAGAGCCTAAAGAAAACTGTCTGAATACTGAAGTCTGAAAGTGGTATGAGCTGATCTTGGAGAAGGTAATGACTAGGGTGTTAAATCACCCAACCCCCTTAACACCCACCACCAACAAACCCCCTGTCTGACACCCTCCCCTTCCCCCCACACAATTCACAGACAGATGTCAACAACATGCAGAAGCCACTTCATTTACCAAACAGTTATGTAAATGAAGTACCTTTTGGTTTTCTATCCAGCTGAGAGCTTCAACTCTTTTCAGTTGACTGCGCTACAAGTGCATCAAATGAACATTGTGGAACATGTGGAACGTGTCCAAATATGCAGAGACACCCGACTAAATATGTACAGAACCACATCCACTGTCTGCTTCAGAATTTGGATCTTCTAAATAGAACTTTTCAGCAACACAATTTACAACATTCTTAGAAAGAAACATGGCTCCATCTCCACCCCACTAATGGCTTCAATAGTGCTAATATCATCTTGACTGTTCTTCAGAGGGCTCTGGCAAAATAAAGCACAGGGTCATCTGGTAAATAAGGTGAAGCTAGACCAAAGTTTGCTCCAACACATAGCAACTTTGTCCATAACACTCTGCATTGGCCGATCTAATACATGCATGCAAACGTTCTGGTAGACCACTTTGTAATCTGAACGACAAACATGATACGTGAATAAAATGATTGTCAACATGTTAACTTTGCTAAGCTGTAAAATCCTGTCTCAGAGTATTATAAACCTCTATGCAGTGCTAATCTTCTGATAAGCCTCCAACCTCATGGATCTATTATTCAAACCAGCTTTCCATATTTCATCTTCTCACTGGTGCCTGAAGCACCACACGTTTTAATGCAGTGGAAACATGAACATGAATTGGTTAGGATCCATGGAATAACAAGCTCATCACCCAGATCTTGGATGCAGGGTGACCTGTGACGGAAGGATTTGTTCTACAGGGATAATCTGAATGTTCGGCACAAAAAACGTATATAATATCATAAATCAGTGCACTTTTCTGTATCATTTTAAAGTTAAAAACGTCATTATGCAATGACAAATTGAACCCAAGATTCCCTTGTTCCATGGTGAACACCTTGGACCACTGTTCAGCAAGCATGCCCAGAACTGTCCACCTTTAAAAAAAAAGAAAAGAAAAGGGAACATTTGAGTTATCCTACCACCCCATCACCTCCTCCCATCCTCCTGTGTTTTTCTATCAGACATCTCCTTTAGTTCCTCTTGTAGTGAGGTGTTCTTGTCTGGCCTGATATTGACATACTCCAGCATTCTGCCTTGATTTTGAAATAAAGTATGCATAGTTTTTACAGTCTGCAGTTTCAGCAGTGCTGTATTTGAGTGTGTGTAAATCAATTTTTTTAAATGCCTGATACACTGAACCAGCACACAGGATAACACACTTGATTAGCCAATAATTACCTCGTGTTGAGAAATCTTCTTTATGGTCTAGGTAATCAGCTGAGTGGTGTTCCAATTGATGTCAATTTGCCGTGTTTTTCTCGCTGCACTGCTCTTTATTGCAGTGCCCAGAGGGATCAGAAGACCTATCAATAATCTGGGGACTAGTGACGTTAAGGGGGAAATGCTTTCTCAGCTAAGAGCCAGACCTTACACTGCACTGAGACCAGTGATGAAATGAGACAACCTTTGGAAACTAAGGAATTTAGGAGCTCAGCTATCCCTGGCTTGGACGGCTATTATCTAAAGCAAATTGTATGCTTAGTCACTGGACACTCCGGACAGTTGTCTAAAAAGCAGATATGGCAATTTGACTCTGCCTTCAGTGCAGTTAGTAGAAAGTCAAAAGACATGACTCAGCAGAGTCACATTTAACTCTGACCTCCCACTCATTGATTATCATAAAATGAACATCTGGAATGTCATATCTCTTTGCATGAGTCGTATAAGTGATTATAATTTCTCTTACTTTTCTGTCATCTTCATTTATTAACCTGGAAGTAAGGTGTTGGAGTTGTATTACTATGGCAACAAGCACTGAGAAACAGTCCTTGCATTATACATTAAATGAATTAATTCTACACGACACTGAAATGTATGTCCTGCAACATTTTATTCAGCTGAAATCATGAGAATTATTTCTACCAAGAGACCACTGCAGAATGTGTTGAGTTCAAGTCACCCACTGCACTAAGACCAGTCCTTTTCTTTTACAGAATAAATGAGCTCAGTAAAGGAGGAGATATAAAACAGTTAAAGCCTCCATACACCTACAGGAGACCTGACTCAGGACTGTGTGGGACAATACAAAATGACCTTGATTGATCTCCATCACTCAACAGATGGTCCGATACCTTTTTTTGCTTCCTGATACCGATTCTGATACCTGAACTTGCGTATCAGCCGATAACGAGTACTGATCCGATTCCAGTGGGTGATATATTGTATTTATTATGTTTTTAACAGAGAATGAACGCCACAGAACTTTCTTTTATTATCCAGTTTGACAGAATAAGAACATAAATTAAGTACTTTAAAGTAGATTTTCTTTGGGGATAAATGACATGGTATCGGATTGGTGCAGTACTCGCCGATACCAGCATTTTAGTCAGTTTTGGAGGCTTTTCCGATACTAGTATCGGAACATCTCTAATCATTCGTGCAAACATGCTCTGGTTTATTGGCATTTTTTTAAACCAATGACAATAATCTTGGGCGGCGCTAAGCTCCGGACGGAGCCACGGTGCCTCTGTTAAATAGTCTCAGGAAGGAACTTGTTTTGGTGGAACGTGTACGTTCAAAAGTAGTTTTAGTCGTGCAACAGAAAACTCCGATTGGACAGATAGTCTAGCTAGCTGTCTGGATTTACCCTGCAGAGATCTGAGGAGCAGTTAACCATAGTCCTCACAAATCCACCAGAGGTTAGAACACCAACACAGAGACAGAGGAAGGGGACGGACATCCGGCCAAAAGAGGGAAATATGGCGGAATTTCCGGTGGCAACGGTGCAATCCTGGAAGTGGAACGTCGTGGACATAGACTACACATTGATTGACCAATGACTATGGACAGCACTGCCAGCGAGCTCTGAACTTTGATCTACTGTCACCTACAGACTACAGACATCTGGGTCAGTGGACAAGTACACACAAAACACTTGTATTTAAACCATTTAAGGTGTTTTTTACAATTCATTTTACTGATCTGTGCAATATATTTAAACAACTATTTTGTGTATATATTTGTTTCTGTTTCTTGCATTTATTGTTTATTCTTATTAATGTTTAATGTGTTTGTTTGTATATGTATGCACCAGGGCTGCACAATATATTGTTTTTATTATGTCATCACAATATCAATTGGTGCAATACAAATATCGCGAAAAGGCTTCGACATATCGTGAAAAAAATTTTATCAGTAGAAAACGGCACTTTAAATTGAAACTGTCATTCTTTCTTTCAGTGGTGCCTTTTATACTCCAGTCCATGTTCAAGCTTAGTTTAGATGTAGACAGTCACAGAGGACAGAGTAACGTGAGGACAACAGATAGCAGTCGGTCATAAGTCGTCCCGAGGTTTACCAGTTTACCAGTAAACGCAACATTTAGTCCCGTCTGTGTTGTTTTTCAGACAACAGCAGTGACCGTAGAGCTAGTTTGAGTCTGTTAGCTCATAGCTTTAGCAGCAGACTGTTGTACGTCCCGCTGTTGGAATCCTCTACAGTGAAATACAGTCACACTGCACCGTTTAGCTGTCAGCATTTTAGCCGTGTTTAATCCGGTTACTACTGTAGCTAACGGTAGGCTAACGTTAGCTGCTGTGTAACGTGTTATTAGTGTTTACTGTAGCTAACGGTAGGCTAACGTTAGCTGCTGTGTAACGTGTTATTGGTGTTTACTGTAGCTAACGTTAGCTGCTGTGTAACGTGTTATTAGTTTTTACTAGCGTGACATGCAGCGATGTTTCTGTTGCCTGTAACGTTTTTTTTGGAGCATCAGAGCGCAACGCAGATATTTTAAGTGGCACCGTAATCCGCGTTGCTATTTCGTCCGGTAGATACCGGGCACCGGTGCCCTGTTGGCACCGGATTTTAACATGCGCCGTTAACGTGAACAGAAAATTGCGTTCCCTGTATCTTTTCACAGCAAACGCGCATGTGTGAAAAGCGGTCGCACAACAGCTGAAATGGCTCCTTCATAGTATCCTTCAACAAAGGAGGAATGTAGCACAATATGGGTGTTAAAGCAGTTATAATTAGCCTATGTGACAATAACATTTGTTTTGGTTAAAATCAACAAATAATCGTGATAATTAATCGTGATCAATATATTGATCAAAATAATCGTGATTATCATGTTGGCCATAATCGTGCAGTCGTAGTAGGATGTGTGCTTCTTTGAAGCACTGCTGGGAGGGGCACTCGCCATTTTGTTGTATTCATTACAGTAATAATGACAATAAAGGCGTCTTATCTTATCTTATCTTTAGAATGTTTGGCATCTAAAAACACAGGCTACTTGTCTTATCTTAAGTCTGAACTGGCCCACACAAAGTTCAGCCAGCATATCAATATGAAGGAATCATAAACACAGGGCCTCTTTCATCCTCCAAGTGCTGCTGTGAAAGTACAAGACAAACACTAACACTAACAAAGTAAATGACATTAGACACGGAAACTTAGCCATACTGGCTTTAGAGATGTTAAGCCTAATGTGATCAGTGTCACATCCAATGGCATATGTGACATCTGGCTGTGAGTGTTGTCATTTATATGCAAGTCAATGCAGCTGGGTGTCACTGCAGGGAGTCTGGCTACAGCGGGATGGCAGAGTGATGCTGCATTCATGCTGCATGGGAATAATCCCAATCACTCAAAGAAATTGCATCATGCAAGAGTTTCAACTCTTAAGAAGGCATAAACTACCTTGGCTTTCTTTTTATCGTTACACAAACTATGTTTGCATTCTAAAAGAAGAGGGGTGAAGAACAGACAGAGGCAGGACCAAACCACACAACATTTTGGGGAAAAACTTCATCTATAGTTTTAAAAAGCCACTAAGCAACATCCAATTATCTTCAGACTATATAGGGTGCTACAATCAACTTATTTTATCAGACCTACACACACATACACATGGCACCTGCAGTGTGATCATCTCTTACACCATGTATAAAGCCCTGCCTTCACAACTCGTATCACTACAAGTGATAATAACATCCAGGTAACAGCGTGTCCTTGTGGCTGACAAATAGGGCTGGGTACAGAATTCAATACTGTTTAGGCACAGACCGAATTGCCTCCTTAGTATTGAGTATCAAAAAATGCCTCGTCATTCAATACCTAAGGAGTAAATCTTAAATCTCCAATCAGCATGCTTCTACCAAGATCTAATAATGTCTGTGATTGGCTGTCTGAGGTTACACGTCATAGAGACTGTAGAGACTCTACATAATGCACTACTCACGTAGTAGGAGCTGAAAAATAACCCGTATCGAAGTCACGGTATTGGTACCGGTACCGAATCTTTTTGAACGATCCCCAGCCCTACTGACAACAGAATCCAGAGCTGGTAGCCTATCTGCCATCTTTCCAGCATGACTTTATTAACCCACAATTAACGTTTACCTTTCAACAGCACAAGCAACCATTTGCTTTAGGAGTTGAAGTTACACAAAAGCCTGGTATTTAGCTCAGATCCCTGCAGGACATCATCAGGGTGCATTCTCCATGGCACTCATTCTGTTCCATTACATAACACTGGAGCGTTGCCAAGCCCCCGGAAAGGTTAGTCCTCAAATGTGTATTCAGAGGAAAGAACTTCAAACCAACCTTACCCCATTTACTTTTTTCCTAATTGAAAGTTTGTTCCTTAAACCTTAAACAGACGTATGATGTCATACAAATGACTAAAAACTGAAACTATCAGCATAGGTAGGATACTAAGTGAATCCCCTGGCACCACTTTAAACTCGATACTTTGTGAGAATGGCGCACACTGCTCACTGCTACCAGGGCGGTAGTGGATGTGAAATCATGGAGTAAGCAGTTTTTACAGTCTATGGGAGAAAACTATAATTTAAAAATATTGTTACCAAACTCTGCTTGGTGCATTGAGTGCCTGCCGAATCTTACGATATGAATATTTGCAATGGATCTTACATAAAGATTATGAATTACTATACGTGTGTGCTTTCAGGCAAAAAATGAGAGATATTCCAATGAAGATCGCCTAAAGAATGAAGAAAGTGATATCGGGGGCAAACCTATCTTCCATCTATCCATCGAGCAGACTAAACATGTTTGACTTGTAAAACCATGTATTACACTGGTTTTTAACGCACCTCGGTGCACTGTGTCCAGACCGGTCCAGACCCTGCATGGTCCCACACACAGCCCAGTCTGGACGGGGGGGGGTGAACACTGCGTTACCTGAGGACATGCTGCTGCAGACTATTTTGCTGCATTGAGTCACAACTCCGGTGGGACGGGTCATGTGACCAAACTCTGCACCGTTATGAAGAACCAAACTGATCTGCATCTGTTCTCCAGCAAACGGGGAACACCCTGAAACACCGAGCTCAACCTCGCAGTCGGAAAAACACACGGCAGAGTAATAACCGTAATATCGCCATGTTTTCCAGGAGAGTGCTGCCCTGTGCCGGCCAGTAGGCGGGCTCCTGTATGCTACACTGCGGCTGCCCTTGGGAAGCCAAGTCCGTGCTTCATCACTCATGGTGGGGAGGTGTCATAAAGACTTTTTGAATAACAACGTAATTCAACCATTTTCTGTGTTAACAACCTTCACCAACATCAGAAATCCCACCCGAGTGCATGTGAACGCGTCCCACAGACAAACGACCACACCGAAGCACAAACTGCATACTGTAACGTTAACGTTACGTGCGCGAGCGCAATTATTGCTATCTCGTATCAGGGATGACCATTGTTAGAAAACTACAAAACAAACAAAAAACAGTTTGGACCCTACATTAGCTTATTTGCTATTATCATTGCGTATTTACCTGTTATTATCTTCTCTGTCGCCGTTTCTTTTTCAGTCATCATTTCCCGCAGTTTGACCTCCTCCCGAGCCTTCTCACCAATACAGCTACACCAAGCAATTTTCCTGCTTTACTGTACCGGGGCGAAGGAGAGAAAACTTCAGCAAAACCAGCCTCCACGCTGCTAATTCGATGTACCCTTCGATTCCACTTCGTCTTTCCGCTTTTGGTCTATGTGAAAGGCCGTTTAAAAAAAAAAAAGCACATGGAGTAGATTTGGGTTCTGGGGGGGTTTGAAGTAGGGGGGGGGGGTCAGTGAGACTTCGCAGAGAGGATGTTGGACCCCAGACTGCCACTGCTGCACTCCGTCCGCCCCTCCCACCACATTCACGACTGTCCTGGCCAGGAATCCTGCTGCTGCTGCTGATCCCTGAGTCTGGTCTGCAGCAGCTCTGCTCAACACAGCCTAGATGCTGTGCCTCCACCAGCCACACATCAGACAAACTTTATCAATACATACAGTGGTGTAGTCGAATGTATTGTAGTGGGTTTACTGTGTACTGTATATATTGGCCAGAATCTGCCTTTTTGGGGGGGGGGGGGGGGGGGGTATATCATAGTGGGGGAGTCTGGTAAATAAGTGAAAGTTAATGAACTAAACCATGTTAGCTAAATGCAGGACAGGGACAGGTTTTCATATAGAGAACATGTAAAATATGGATATGGATTCAGCAGGAACCTACTGGGCCAAGGGTTTAAGTCTCATTTGGGTTTCCCAAGTGGGATATTTGTTTGGCCATTTTTTTAATTGGCATTGTATTTATTTATTTCTAGAATTCATCTTTTTAATAGCTTTTTTATTTATTTGTTTCTTTTTGTGGCTGGTAGGTATTTGATCAGCCAATTGAAAGAGAGGCTTGCTGTGGATTATATCTATTATATTGGGTAAGACCTCAAATGACTTTTTTTCAGTGCTCCCAGAACAGCTTTTACTTATGCAAGTCATATTCTAAGACCAATGACAGACCAAAGGGCTGTGATTGTCCAATGGAGGGAAGGGAGGGTTCACACCTGATGTCTGAGTGAAACAGAGAATCATCATATATTGTACAACCTACTTGAATGATGGCTGCAGCTGCCGACCTCCCTGATAGCTGCTGAATGTTTTCATTTAATTGAATTTATATTATTATACAGTAAAAGATTAAAAGTATACATTATATGTGTTACATTTAAACTGGCATGACTCAGTTCAAACTGGTTTTCAGCAGGTTCCTGTTCTGCTGTATGAAATAATAAAGGCCTACTTGAAAGCAATACAGAATGTCTGAGAGCCTTACTGCATCATATTATGTTTTTACATCTCAAATTGTCATCTATGTTACCCTTTACAAAAACTTAAATAAACAGTCACCAGAATGCAGGAAATTGAGTGTTTAATGGTCAACATTTTCTGGAGGAGGACCCCCAGACCCCCCACATCGTATGTCACCCCACAGATCTGTCAACAACACCCATGGCTTTGGGTTGCCAGGCCAGCTGGGATTATCAGGGGCGCGGGAAGTAGGGTTGCTGGAGGTGCTGCCACACCCCCTGTTGGTGCTGCAGCACCCCCCTGTTAGCAAACTAACATTTTGTATGTCATGTTTGGGGTGTGGGATGAAGAGAGGGATCATTTAAGTAACAAGAGGGCTTTTCACCGGGGTGGAACAGCTGATCTGTTCACCGAGGTGGAACAGCTGATCCACTTGTGCCTCTGTTTACCAGTGTCTACTGCTGGCTCCGAAAGGTCTTTCTCAGCTCTTCGCCGCCTGAAAACCTGGCTCCGTAGCACTATCACTCAGAGTAGATGCTCACATATTGCACTGCTTCACGTCCACAAAGACATTTTGGATGATCTGATATTCAGGGTCTCATGGCAGAGTTTATCAGCCCAACTCCAGAGCACAATTCTACGTTTGGTGTACCGAAATCATCAGACACGGTATTTAATCTCTGCGTCTTCTTCCTGCCGCCATGCAAGCCCAGACGGTAGCCTATATTTAGCTTAGTATGATTGTGATTTATGTATGCCTATTAAGAAACAAATAGTCTGTAACTTTCAGCCCAGTCTCATGGCAGTTCGTGAAATGGTGACGTTATTTAATCTATTGATTCGTGTACAGGGACACGTTTTTCTGGTTTTTATCGTGTTGGTGAGCACGAATTTTAAACTAATGTATATGAATGGGAAGCATATTACGTGATAACAGCACGATTATGATAGCGAGTAGTATTGAAAAGCCGAAAATCCGCGTAAGGAGGTTGGTTGGGATGGTGGATGGATCAAACAACACAGGACATTCACCCAGAAGACCGAGGGTCGCGTCCCGCATGTGGTAGTTCCTTTCCGCGTTCTTCTTCTCCTAACCACAACCTTTCCCCGTCTTTCTTTTCCTAACCACAACCGTCCCGTTGTTGTCAGCGTTATTGTCGCGGCGTGCGGCGTTTAATTTCCCCGTTGTTGTGTCCCCCAGAGACCACGGATCGTGTTGTCACCATCTCCCCCAGAGCAGGCTGCAGTCCAGTGTCATGGCAGTTCGTGACATAGTAATGTTCCAATTTAGCACGAAATAAAGTAGAAAATCATTTCCCTGTACACGAATCAATAGATCAAAATAACGTCACCATTTCACGAACTGCTGTTGTAACTTTTTAGAATTTGTCACATACTTGGCTGTTCGTTGTTCTGAGTTCGCTGTGCAGTACGCACCGTCAGCTCAGCTGTACTTCATGGAAGGGAGGGGAGAGACAGAGGTAGAGTGGTCTGCAACCCCCCCCCCCTGCCAGCACCCCCTGCCGAAAATGACTTACCGCGTGTCTGGTGATTAGGCCAAATGTTTGTGCCCTCTAACTAACATCTGCAAACTGGGCAGCTGAAATGAACACATACACTGGCTAATACTGTAACAAGCTGTGCAAACAAATCGCCGTTTTGCATAGCATTCAGTTTATTTAAATGAGCCGGGCTAAGACCCGAACCTCCTCAAGTCCTAGAAACGCCCCTGGCTGGCGGGGAGTTGCTTGATCTATCTTCCTTGTGAGTTTTCTAACGTCACTGTTATGGTTCATTAGTCTATATCCTGTGAAGGCTCCTATGCCTTAAAGGGGGCACTTTGGCAATTTCTTTACTGTTTTCTGGCTTTTTGCTCTCAGGTTTCTCTATAGAGCTCCCCCTACAGCTTTGGAATAGATATTTGGCAACGCTGTCGTAAAAACTTGTTGGTGTGTTTGGACTTTGGTTGTGTTACTTTTGCTTTCTTACATCACTACACCTTCACACATCCATACACTACACACATTACTGATAAACTGACAGCATGTTTAACTTTATTTATTTTAAATAATTTAATTTAATTGAGCAAACATGTTCCCACATTTTGTTATACCTTTGAGCCATGTCATAAAAATCCACGACGTTCCACTTCTGCTCCACATGTCCGTCCCCTTCCTCTGTCTCTGTGTTGGTGTTCTAACCTCTGGTGGATTTCTGAGGACTATGGTTAACTGCTCCTCAGATCTCTGCAGGGTAAATCCAGACAGCTAGCTAGACTATCTGTCCAATCTGAGTTTTCTGTTGCACGACTAAAACTACTTTTGAATGTACACATGTTCCACCAAAACAAGTTCCTTCCTGAGACTATTTAACAGAGGCACCGTGGCTCTGTCCAGAGCTTAGTGCTGCCCAAGATTATTGTCATTGTTTTAAAAAAATGCCAATAAACCAGAGCACGTTTGCACGAATGATTAGAGATGTTCCGATACCAGTATCGGAAAAGCCTCCAAAACTGACTAAAATGCTGGTATCGGCGAGTACTGCACCAATCCGATACCATGTCATTTATCCCCAAGCTCATCAAGCTCCGCCCAAGATGATTGTGATTGGTTTAAAGAAATGCCAATAAACCAGAGCACGTTTTTCTCCCATCCAGGAATGCTGTGTGGACTAGCCAGACCTTCCTTTGCAGCGCTGTGGAGGAAGGTCTGGCAAAGCCAGACTATGGTGGCATATGTCCCACCATATGATAATACCAAATTAGTCAAAGACACATTAGCCAGAGTTGCTCACAACCTTCAAAGTCACTCACAGATGCTCTTATGATCATCAATTGTGATTTTAACCACTGCACCCTCTTCCCTTCATTGCCTTTTTTTAGGCAGTCTGCTCCATGCCCAATGTGGAGTAACAGAACTATTCACTTGTTTATGCTAATGTAAAGGACAGTTACTCTTGCATTGCTCTTCCACCCCTTGGAAGCTCAAACAATAACCTGGTGCTGTTCACTACCAAATACACGCCCCTCTCCACTAAATCTGTGCGTGTGATATCTGAGGAGGCACGCCAGGAGCTAAGGGTTGTTTGGAATGCACGGACTGGTCTGTATTTTATGAAGAGAACAATAACAGTGGGGTTGATAAAGTGGCCATATTACTGAGTATGTAAACTTCTTAGTTGACATTATTATTCCATGTAAAACCATCAAAGGCCTTGTACAGACTGCCATCCCAAATCCGCTTTTTGGCATATCCAGATTGTATGAATGTGAAAATGAAATGCAAATCTTTGAAATGCGATTCTAATCTGATTTTGACGTGTCTTTTGGGTCACTCGTGTAACCCAGGGCTATGAATTGTGCCTATACTTATGCACGTAAAAAAATAAAAAAGCAGACGCTCTGTAGTCCAAACCAGCGTGAACCAAGGCAGTTTTTATTTACTTCCATGTTGTCAATGGCACTCCGAGCATTTCACTAAAGAGACAACTCAACAAAACACACAACGAGGACTTCGGGTTATGGCGGCACGGTGAGCAGACGCGTTTTCCTCGTGCTCAGTTGCTTTTCAATAAATCCTGCATAATATTCCAGAGAGTGGTCATATAAAGAGACAAAACTGTAAGCGTAAGAGTAAACTACTTCAAACATGCCAAAAAAAGCGGCTAAGGAGAAGAAAACGATGGAGAGCTGTGAGGATGCAGGCCAGGAGCTAGCTGAAGGGGAGCCATGCTCACCGGAGCAGGCACACGCTGCTGTTTCCGCAGACGCCGAACAAGTTATAAATATGGACAATCCTTCAACAAAGGACCTCATGCTTGCCACAACCTCATTCAAACAAGACTTTAACACAAAAATTGGCAGTGTACTAACGGAAATAACAATTGACCAAACGGACATTAAAGACTTTAGTGGGCATATCATGGAGGCCGAAATGCGGATATCGACGGCAGAAGACGAGATACAAACCCTGAAAGAAACTCGAAAAACTTGAGAGCAAGACATAAAACCTCACTAACAAAGTCGAAGACAGGGAGGGAGGAGTAGACGTAATAACCTGCGCGTACTGGGCATACCCGAGAAAGTAGAAGGCAATGACACCTGCTCCTTTATGGAAAAGTGGATAGCGGATATTCTGAAGATAACGCCACCGGTTTTGGAGAAAGCGTACCGGATAACAGCGAGCCAAAGCTCCACCACGTATCCGAGAACCATCATCATCATCAAGTGTTTAAACTACAAGGACAGAGAAAATATCTTGAAAGCTGCGTGGATACAGAAAGAGGTGATGTACCAAAACAACAAAATAAGATTTCTTCCTGACCTGCCAATGGAGGTGTATAAGCAACAGAGGAGCTACGACGGCGCGAGGAAGCGGCTGCAGGAACTCGGTCTGGACAAACAGCAGGTAATATACACCGCACGGCTCCTGTTGACCAACGATGAACACACTGTCGTCTTCAACACACCAGCGGACGTGAACAAGTACATCAAGAAACTGGAGCCAATAACTGAGGATGTCTTGATGAGAACTCTTCTTGAACTTATAATCTCTTTAGATGTGGCCGCTGGAAACTAAGAGGTATGTAGGGCCTAATTCTGCTGGAAACTTGACATCGTACTACTTACAGACTTGGTTCTCTTAAAATACTAGTATAAAATATTAATAAGCCCTGTTTAAAGATATATTTTATTTTGTTTTTTCTTCTAGTTTCTTTTTAAAGTGCAATTAGGTGCTTCTTAAGTGAGTGCTGATAGTGAGAATATGTGTATGTAGCGTGGTGCCCATTTTATTTTCAGTGGATAGATAAACTAGACTATCTGGATTAGGTTTTGTACATAGACAAGCAATTGAGCTGAGTTTTGGTTTACAGGAGAATAGTTCCTCAGTATAGCGTGGACCTATTCCCGATAATGGAGGGAAGTTATTTAGGGGTTTGGGGGAGCCTGTATGTTCTAGTGAGTCAGGCCTGGGTTGTGGGTGGGTCGCTCTCTTTCTTTTCTTTTCGGGTTTTATTCCAAACAGTACCCTATATAGGTTCTTATTGCTATTCTTGCACTAAGGTAATTTACCTCTCTTTTTGTTAACCATGACATTATAACAAATGACAGACGTTTTGATTGAATGTGTATCTTGGAATTGTAGAGGTCTACGTAAACTTACTAAAATAAAACAAGGAATATGTAGAACAAAACAGCTAAGAGCCAAAATTGTGTTTCTACAGGAAACACACATGCTAGATCAGGAGATAATCAAAATTAAGCGTAGATGGCCAGGTCAGGTACTGTCTGCAGCTTACTATTCTAACTTCAGAGGAGTTATAACTATGATACATAGGTCTATTCCTTTGCGCATTGATAAAATAACTAAAGACCCCAAAGGTAGATTTTTGATACAGGGATATATCCTATCGACTCGGATTAATCTGGTAAATGTATATGGACCTAACGATGATAACGCAGATTTTTATAATGATTTATTTTTGAGAATCTCCACAATGCCCGGAAAACACATTGTGGCAGGTGATTTCAATTGTGTTTTGCAGCCCAGTAAGGATCGGTCATCTGGTATCGATAACACTCATGTAAGGTCTAGGAAAGTTTTACAACATTTTATAAAAGAACTCAACCTGGTGGATATATGGAGGGCTCAAAACCCAATAAAAAGGGAATATTCATGCTGGTTGAGTACTTCTAAAGGATACTCAAGAATAGACTACTTTCTGATATTAGCTGAACTAATTTCATGTATCAGAAATTGTCAATACAGTAGTATTCTTATATCAGATCATTCTCTTGTATCTTTGACATATGTTGAACCAAAGTTTATTCATAATCGTGCTAAATGGAGATTTCAAATGCACTGGATGCAAGACAAAAAATTTCTTGAGTTCTTAGGGGAACAAATTGATTACTATTATGGAGATAACACCACCCAAACATCAGCTATAATCAGATGGGAAGCCTTCAAGGCCTTTATACGAGGACAAATTATAAGCTATACGAGTAGGAAGATGAAAGAGAAACAGGAGAAAATTAAAACACTTGAAACAAAAATTTGTTTACTTGAGGAAAAAAGTTTACAATCAGGCCAAAATACTGACAATGTTTCAAAAGAATTACTATTGGTAAGAACCCAGTATAATGAAATATCACATGAAAAAGCAGCGGCCAATTTATTAAGATTGAAGCAGCAATTTTACAATCAGGGAGAAAAACCAGGCAGACTTTTTGCTTGGCGTATAAAACAACAAGAATCGGAAAGAGCAATTACTAATATTGAGGATGAAAATGGAAATATGATTGTAGATCCGATGGAAATGAATAAAGCGTTTAGAAATTTCTAAGAAAAGCTATATTGTTCTGAATATAAGGCCACGACTGATACCCACTGCAGCTGAAATCATGAAGGCTATAAATACACTAAAAGGTGGTAAAACAGCAGGACCCGATGGCCTGCCCATTGACCTATATAAATATTTCGGTGATAAATTGGTTAGGCCACTCCATGATATGTATATAGAATGTTATAATAGTGAATGTCTTCCCACTTCTATGAGAGAGGCTTTGATCATTCTTTTACCAAAACCAGGAAAACCGAACACAAAGTGTGGTAATATGCGACCTATAAGCCTAATAAACACCGATACCAAAATAATATGTAAAATCTTGGCAAAAAGGTTAGAGACTGTGCTTCCGGGCATCGTGGGTGATTATCAAAATGGGTTCATTAAGAACAGACAGGGATTTCATAACGTAAGACGTGTTTTAAATATTTTGCATAGCCAAAAAGAGGAAAAGGATACTGCTCTCCTTTCGCTCGACGCGGAAAAGGCTTTCGATAGAATCGAATGGACTTATCTCTTTGACGTTATCGTAAAATTCGGATTTGGAAGCTCCTTTCTACATTGGATGAAATTATTACATTCCAATCCAATGGCTGAAGTTTTAACCAATGAGGTGATTTCTGAGCCATTTAATATTACAAGAGGTTGCCCTCAAGGCTCACCATTGTCCCCACTATTATTCATCTTGGCTATCGAACCGCGAGCAATAGCCGTAAGATCTAGCAATCACATACAAGGGATTACAATGGGTGTCAAGGAACATAAAGTAGCTTTATTCGCTGACGATATAGTGCTATTCATAAAACAATTAAACGCCTCTCTACCAGCACTTTTGGATCTGATCAATCGATTCGGAAATATATCTGGATATAAAGTGAACACATCAAAGTCATCGTTAATATTGCTTAATAAAGATAGCTGTCCAAATACATCACATCTATTCACCTTGAAAATATCACCCAGCTTTACATATTTGGGTATCAAAATTGTTCCCCAATTAGAAAATATAATGTCTGCAAATTATAATGCTATAATGGAATCAACATCTAAAGATCTAGAGCGATAGTTATCTTTACCAATTTCATTGATAGGAAGGATAAATATATTGAAGATGAATATTTTGCCTAAATTCATGTATTTATTTCAAAATATCCCCTTGGCGCCACCAGCTGGAGTATTCTCAAAGATTAACTCATTATTCAGGAAATTTATTTGGAACAAGAAATGCCCTCGAGTTCGTCTTTCTCTTCTTTATCTTCCATTTGACACTGGAGGGTTAAAATGTCCCAACCTGTACTGGTATTATTTAGCTGCACAATTAAGAATAATAATGTTTTGTTTTTCCTCTGGAAACAAACCATCCTGGGTGGATATGGAGTCATGTGGTTTTGAGTTACCATTAAACTTGTATTTATACTCAGATAAGTTTAAGCATTTGAAAACAGTCACCACGCACCCCATTGTTTGTAATATGATTAGAGTATGGTATGAAGTTAGAGAGTATATGAAAATAACTGACTCTTTATCCCAGTTTAGCCCCATTTGGGGCAACACATCATTCAAACCAGGCACGAAGGACTCCGGAGTCCGGCTGTGGGCTGAAAAAGGATTAAGCAAAATTAGTGATCTTTTTGAGGAGGGAACATTGATGTCGTTTGAGCAGATATCTACTACTACTGCCAGAACTTTCTTCTTTGGAGGAATTCATTACCAAGAACTGCAATAATAAAGGATTAATATCAGTTTTTTACAATTGGCTTGCATCAGGGTCTACTGAATCAACAACCTCGAAACTTGAATTTTGGAAGGTGGGATTGAGTGAGGATATATCCGAGGATGAATGGAGACAAGTCTGTAAAAACTCTCAGAACCAGTTAGGTAACGTTAGCTTAAGACTACTCCAATATAACTGGTTGATAACTCCTGTCAAACTAAATAGGTTTAATAAAAATATCCCTGATACATGCTTTAAATGCAGAGAGCTCAAGGATGGCTGGATGGTCTGATCCACCAGTTATTGGAGCTTGGATTAACGCCATGGCACAGTGTATGGCCCTGGAAAAAATAACATATTTTATTAAAAACAAATTGGATGTATATGAAGAAATATGGAAGCCATTTAATTACTACATTAACAACATTGGTCATTTCTTACAGGAGGTGTAACTATGTATTAGTGTTTGTTTTTTCTTTGTTTTAAAAAAAAAAAATTATAGAGTGTCTTGCTGGAAAATGTAACTTTTATGTGTAAAGTACAGTAATGTATATTTGGTTTTTGGGTACCTTGCAATATCTATTTTGTATTTAGATTGATTCTCCTCTGAGACTTCTGAGTATTTCTATATGGGAGAGGAGAGTGATGTGTTCTCTTGTTGGGGTGGGAAATGACTGATGAAATGGAAAAGTGTTTTTTCTGTTACCTGTCTTATATAATCAAAACAATAAACACATTGTTCAAAAAAAACAAAAAAAAACACACGAGGATGTAAAATCCAAAGTGACAGAAGTGCTGAGCAGAATGTATACTGCTACAGTACTAGCAGACCAATGTGGAGGGTTCTGCACCACGACTTGACAGCGTGATTGTTTGGAGGGTGAAATGATGGTCTATTTCTCATGCTTCCGCGTTAAAAAGCCAGCGTAGCTACTCTGACGTCTTTGGTGTTACCACAGCAACCCAAGCAGATAGGTTGCTGATGTCTGGACACACAAATCTGATCTGATCACATGCAAATAACAGTGGAGACAGTCTGTCTTAAAGTTGTATACAGTTAATTGTCTACAAAGTACCTATCTATCAAAAAGTGAGTTAAAACATTATGATACATATGACCAACTGATGAAAGTGCTTGCATTTGCTGCTTTGTCAAGTAATCCAATCTGAGTGTCTGGGGGCGACTTTCCTGTCCTAAATTCAAATGGAGCGCACAGTTAGTGACGCTTTTTACGTCATTCAGCAGGGGTTGGTCTCCCCATCTGCCCCATGGTCTGCCTAGGTAGAGCTTCTCACTGTTGAATATGCTGCGTTCCATTGTACTAATTGGGAACTTCCGACAAGGAAAGATGTAAAGAAAGGGTACGTTACTCATCCGGGCACCTATATTTCATTACTGCTGACTCACAATGGTGCAGAGAAGAGAGACAGAGAAAAAGGACAGTTCAATTTCCAGTCCAAAGAAAAATAAACAACAAACTGAACTCCGGTCTGTCCTCCCTGTAATGAACCACCTCTCTCCACTGTGTTGCTTTTCGAGACTAACATTCAGGAAATGATAGCCTGTTCTGGATGCCACCCGTAAAGCCTAAGGGCAGCTGGGATCTCATCTCTGCACGCATCAGCAGTCAGCGCGCCGTCAGCGGGTTCGGCAGCCCCCCTACCCCGCAGAGAGCTCCGGGGATAGGCCTGCCACCGTCACTTGCCATCCCGGATCTGCTCACCTAACATTACTCCCACCTCGGCCAGGCTCGTACCACTACCTTCGGGAGAAGGCAGCACCACCAACAACCCCCTTATAAAGGGCGTACATTTTGTATGGCCTCTGAGTTTTTCTTCCCTGCACATTCTAATGCTCAGGTTGGTTTAGATGTTAACCAGCTAGAACCAGATAGCTTCCAGCTCTATCATCTCCACGGCTGCGCGTGTTCCCACACAGCTCTCGTCTTCATGGCTGTATTAGCTCTTAGCTCATCTTAGACTAAACTACTATCAGTGTGAGTGGGAGTATGTGAAGGCATCATTCTGCATCGCACTGGTGAAAGCTTCCAATCTACTCACGTCGACACTGTTCATTTTCGAAAGGGAGACGAGGTCCCAGAGGCCCGCCTGCAATTACATTTTGATGCCAAAGCTGCCGCTAGAAATCAACCTAACTCAAATCTTACAGACTACAACTTTAAAGATCCGATTTAAGGAAACAAATCAGATTTGCATGCAGTCTGAACGTAGCCATACTGTTTTTATAATAATACAGGGTGTAAGAATCTGTGTCAAGTGGGTCCTATGTCTTGATGAGGCCCACTGTAGTCAGGAAAAAGTTTTTGAGGTGTGAGGTTTTGGTCCTGATGGACCTCAGCCTTTTGCCAAAGGAGAGTGTGAGAGGAATCAGCTAAAATCTGCCCTGCCCACCTCAAGGTTCTGGAGGCGTACAGGTCCTGGTGAGACGGCAGATTACAGCCAATCACCTTCTCAGCAGAGCAGATGATACGCTGCAGTCTGCCCTTGTCCTTAGCAGAGGCAGCAGCGTACCAGATGGTGATGGAGCAGGTGAGGAAGGACTCAATGATGGCAGTGGTGAAGTGCACCATCATAGTCTTTGAACTTCTTCAGCTGACGCAGGAAGTACATCCTCTGATTGGCTTTTTTGTTGAGGGCGCTGATGTTCAGCTCCCACTTGAGGTCCTGGAAGATGATGCAGCCCAAAGGACTCCACAATGTTGACTGTAGAGTCGCCCAGGTTGATGGGAGCGGGTGGGGCTGTGTCCTTCCTAAAGTCCACAACCATCTCCACTGTCTTCAGAGCGTTTAGCTCCAAGTTGTTCTGACTGCAGCAGGTCACCATGTGGTCAATCTCCCACCTGTAGGCGCACTCATCCCCACCAGAGTCCAATGAGGGTGGTGTCATCTGCGGACTTCAGGAGTTTGATGGACTGGTGATCGGAGGTGCAGCTTTTGGTGTACAGGGAGAAAAGCCTGCAGTCCACAAATAGGATCCTGGCGTAGGTTCCTGAGGAGTCTAAGTGCTGGACGATTAAATGAAGAGCCATGTTAACTGCGTCGTCTAAAGACATGTTGGCTCTGTAGCAAATAGCAGGGGACCCAGGAGTGGGTCGGTGAGAGTTTTGAGGTTAGACAAAACTAGGCGCTCAAAAGACTTCATAACCACAGAGGTCAGAGCGACGGGTCTGTAGTAGTACAATTGATAAGCCCCCAGTTAAGAAGGCTTAATGCAAATACAGTCCCCGGCCGGATGGGGTCCTTCCAAGTGCTCTTAAAGTGTGTGCAGATCAGCTATGCAAGCTGCTTGACTATATATTCTCTTTG
Source organism: Sander vitreus (assembly GCF_031162955.1). Classification (NCBI taxonomy): domain Eukaryota; kingdom Metazoa; phylum Chordata; class Actinopteri; order Perciformes; family Percidae; genus Sander; species Sander vitreus. The sequence goes on along the minus strand of NC_135871.1, from coordinate 763,530 downwards.
TCTTTGTCCCAATACAAGATTCCAGCTATGTGGAAGACATCAGGGGCATGTCAAGACCTTAGGCCTATTGCTCTCACTTCACATATTATGAAATGTTTTGAAAGGTTTGTCGTGGTGAATCTGAGTAGGCTGGTCTGTGCCTTCCAGGACCCGCTTCAATTTGCATACAGGAAAGGGGTAAAAGTGGATGATGCCCTCCTTTTTCTGTTACATAGAATCTACAGCCATGTTGAGTTAACCGGTGCATCTGTCAGAATAATGTTGTTTAGATTGTCTAGCACTTTTCATACAATACAGCCACATATTTTAGCCAACAAACTCCTTGATCTTAAACTAAATAGTTCCACAGTTGTATGGGTCTTGGATTAGGCCTAGCTCACATGTAGACCTCAGTATGTGGCGGTACAGTTTTATCTTCATTTCAGGCATAGCAATGCATCATGCCACTTACACAATTCTCTGACGACTCTGCCCTAGTTGGCTACATTTCTAACGGCGACAACTCAGATAACCAGGAGGAAGTGGGCAGATTTTTCAGATGGTGTAAGGAAGCCCAGCTGATTCTTAATGTAGATAAGACTAAGGAGCTTATTGTGGATTTTAGAAAGAAAAAGGCAGAGGTTACACCCGTACCGATTAAAGGAAGTGGTTGAGGTGGTTCTCTCTAGAGCTGCCAATCTTCCTGTATAAAACCATTCCAATTTCATTTGTTTGTTGTTGTTTTTAATATTTAAATAATATTTGAATATGTAATGCTCAAATGCAGCCTGTTATTAATATGTACTACACCACTCAGGCTTATGCATTGTCAATGCCACTATAAGCATGTGGTTGTCGTTACACATTCTGTCCACTAGAGGGACTTCTAACATTAGCCTGGCCTTGAGGGGACCTACGTCAAGGTGCATTGCATTTTCCACCACGAACACACAGCGACAAACTAAAATCAACAGAGGACTCTGTAATGAAACATTATCAGCAAGTGTAGTGAAGCGGCTCTGTTGTAAAGGCTAACAGTTCTTGGTTAGCACAATGACATCATGTTAGAAAGCACAATAGCAAAATAGTATACAAATGGGTGACACGTTTTACTGTTACAGGTCATCTATGATCATTAGATGGAAAATTACAAAATTTTACACATAGTAACTTTAAAGGTGCCCTGCCACACAAAACCGTTTTTACTGGTATTTGTTGAAATCTGTTAGGTCCATATGTGTTTGTGTTATGTGGTGAATGTGAAAATGAACTGCTACCTCCTCTGTCAGCTCTAGCCACTGAACAGAAATAAGAGGAGAAATCAGGCCAATTACAAAAGCTGGTCAGTCTGACATCATGTTACCTGAGCTCATTACTATTCATGAGCTCGCCCAGTTGTGCTGGGTAAAGGATGCCGATAGCCAGGCTCTCATTGGCTAGCTGTTAGCCAATCAGAGTCAAGCAGCTTAGCTTGTTGAATATTAATGAGAACTGGCACAAATCGAGCTGAGTCTTCCTGCAGGCTTTCTATACCACGCTAGAATGGCTTGAAACAAGGTAACCAAGGTATTTTTACCACAAAAAATGTTACAGAGTCCATGGTAGAACTTCAGACATTACCACAAAGTCATGAAATATGTGTGGCAGGGCACCTTTAAAGTGTCTATATGTAACTTTCAGTTGGTGTTGATTCTACCTTTGGACTAAAGTGGTAGTGTTTTTACCACACCTGCTGTCATGAAGCTCTTTTCTTTACGGTGCTGTGTAACCCACTGGAGATGACGGAGTTAGTGTTACGGGGGGATCATGTAGTCGTGATGAATGTTTTGCTCAGACAGAAAATCATTCATTTACAATAAGAGAATATGTTACAGATGCATCGTTGCATTTCAAGTGTTGCTACGGTAACTTAGCCTACTTTGGATGTCTCATGACCTAAACAGCTATCACTGTCACTGTGTTACGAGCCAAAGCATTAAGAGATTGTTGAAGCAACCAACATAATAATAAATGAGATTAATATAGCTCATTTCATTAAACCCAAGGGCGGTTTACACAAGTATGTATAATATATATAGTATATTATACTATATATATATATATATATAGTAATATAGTATAATAGTAGGCCAACACAAACATGGACTGAATATAAATAAAAACCAGGCGCTAAATGAAAGAGGGATGTCATTTAATGTCGGCTACTGACTACAACCACATCTAACTCTAAAGTTATTTTATGAATGAAATAGACATATTTCATACCTGAGGGCCAATTCGGGACGTTTTTTAATCATTTACAATCCCGTAATTGTCTCCATCTGGTGAAAGCCTGACCCTCTTTCTCTTTCCCTTTTAGCTTTCAGTTGTTCTTGGTTTAATTTCCTTCTTTCCTGTGATGGTCCTGCCCCAGTATCAGCCATAACTATAACAAATCACTTCTAAAATAACATTAAAATACAATTATGCCTATATAAAGAAATCTCCTGCTACCTTTTACCTGGCTGAATACTCAAAATCTGTGACCCGTCAGAATGTGTGATGCTGTAACTCATTCTGTGACTGCTGAAAATCAGACCCGGGCAAATAGTGTTCTTTTTTCACTGTTAGTCTCGTTTGCCGTTACAGGTCATTTATGATCATCATTAGTTTCAGAAACATTTAAAAGTGACATATAGTCCCTTAAAGTGAGCTGTCAATCCCTGCATAGAAGCATCTTATTCAGGCTTTTCTTTTAAGTTGCCATGGTAACCACTGACAGTAAACCATTGCATGAACAATATAATGAAACTGGTGAAGGAAGAAGATGCCCTCTGGCTGACAGTTTCAGACTCAGTTACAGCTGAGTGTCTGCAGAGGAGGCCCAGAGGGTGTAGGTCATGTTGGGTCTCTCAGCATCCTACCCCATCTAGTGGTAGGCCTGGAACATTTTCTTTTTAGATTTTATTTAAATAATCGCGTTTCTTTGTTTAACTGTACTTAATTGCTAACATTAGCTAAGGTCTTAAAGTGTTTGACTGGTAGTAGTTGTGTGTATATATATATATATATATATATATAGTCAGACTACTACTATATTTTTATTATTATTTCACAGCAACAAAAATGACAAGGGGGGATAGACTTATAAAATATGTTTTATGATAAGCGTGGTTTACTTAATTAGGGTTAGGGTTAGATTAGATTCCACTTTATTGTCATTGCACATGTCACAGAAGTACATAGCAACGAAATGTGGTTAGCGTCTAACCAGAGGGATTAAATAACATGCTACAGTATATACAGAGTGCAAGGCATGAAATGCTATATATATAAATATATAGATATGTACCTATGTAAAGGCTATGACTATGGCTATGGTAATACAGAATAAATAACTATACAGTATGTTCAGTGGTGCAAACTGTGAGTATTGGAGGGCTTATACAATATGTACAGCGATTATACAATATGTACAGTAGTGCAAGAGGAATGATCCAATAGATAGCCAGTATATCCATACTGCTGCCTCTCATCAATGTAGCGAGAACTGTTCTACTGTTCTCAAGGAGTTTGCTCCATTTTCTTCCTTTTTTTTGATTTGGGTAAACTTTAATGATTCAAATCTTAAGTCGTCAAACTGTAGTGAGTTCACTGACACCAGACTAATCATTTGATTGTGCTCTGTGTAGTTTTGGTGATTCAAATGTTTGAACATGAGCATGTGTCTTTCATTTTTATACTCAATCATTTGTTGATGGTGTTCCATGCACTAGACTCAGATGTGTTTGATATATCATACAAATTATTTATTTAAAATTAATTAATTTGGGACAATGTGCACACAGATGCACACAAAGCTTTTCAGATATTTTCTGTGTTTACATATTAGTTAAATAAGTATCAAGGCAAGGCAGCTTTATTTGTAGAGCACATTTCAGCAACAGGGCAATTCAAAGTGCTTTACATGAAAACAGATTAAAAAATTAAAAACAGATAAAATACGAGAAAAAAAAAAAAAGTTACAGTGCAAGAGCGGTTTGCGTACACTTTGTTGCCAGGAGAGGGTAGAGTATGTCATTAGTATGTCTGCTGCAGATGTCACTGTACTCTTAACCCATATCATGGATGTATTAAGAGGTCTATAGCCTCGACGTTCCACTTCATTGCTCAGGTGCCAGCGGCACGGATGTCCCTCCCCTTCCTCTGTCTCTGTGTTGGCGTTCTAACCTCCGGCTGGATTTGTGAGGACTATGGTTAACTGCTCCTCAGATCTCTGCAGGGTAAATCCAGACAGCTAGCTAGACTATCTGTCCAATCTGAGTTTTCTGTTGCACGACTAAAACTACTTTAGAACGTCCACATGTTCCACCAAAACAAGTTCCTTCCTGAGACTATTTAGCAGAGGCACCGTGGCTCCGTCCGGCGCTTGGCGGCGCCCAAGACGATTGTGATTGGTTTAAAGAAATGCCAGACCTGGACTAGCCAGACCTTCCTTTGCAGCGCTGTGGAGGAAGATCTGGCAATGTAAGACTGCTATACTCTGTGTTAGCTTGAAAGCTCATTTAAGGATAAGTTGACTAATAGAAGTGGAACAGATTTTTAACACCTATCAAGCTTGTCATGAACGTGTCTGATTTAAAGAACGCCTCTACCAATTTGTACACATGAAGATCAGTTTAGAAGTTGTAGGGATGTTCACTCATTCATTCATTCATTCAACCTTTACTTCTACTCGAGAAATCATTGAGGGGCAGCCCTCATTTACGACATTGAGTAATTACAGAGACAAAAACAAAACAACAGCGAAAAGAAGCGACACCATCATAACAAAGATAAAAAGAAAAGAAAAATTTCTGAATTGGAAAAATGATTTGATAAATAAATTAGGATAATAACAATGCAAAAGAAAGTACAATCATGTAAAGCAGTTACAAGTAGAAGTTTGCAGGTTTATTGACTCCAATTACGTTAACACTCAGAGCAGAAATTGGCAGATTTACTGACTTTGAGACTCAGAATTCCCACAGAACCAGAGAGTTTTTATATTCAGGCTGTGAAACAGGTTGTCATCATTGTTTTGCTTGATTTGCTTAATTCTATGATGGCAAAGGAACTTTTTGCTGACTTATATAGGGCTGGATGTCGACCGAAATGCCACAAAAGGCGACAAAAGTTGAAAACAGTGACAAAAAAGCAAAAAATGTTTTTGCAAAAACCGACACATTTTTTAAAAAGCGACAAAAACGTCTGAGAAAGCCACAAAACAGTCGGAAAAGGCAACAAAATGACGAAAAAAAGCTACAAAAATGTCAACAAAGCGACATGCAGTAATACAGTCAAAGATATTTTACTTTTTCGATGTATGCATGTCATTAAACTCTACATGTCTGGCCCTGGGTGTGATTCCACTGGGGCCCTCAGTGAAGGTGAGTTTGACACCCCTGGTGTATATGTTATGTGATTTGAAATGAAGCTGCAGTACTCAGTATGCATCACTAGAGGGTAGTACAAGTGTGGAAACTGGAAGCAGACTGCAGACCTGCAGGTTTCCATCACGGAGGTATTAGATTACGGTTTGGACAAAGACATCCCGAAAGGCTGAATGAATTGCCTAGTGGGCTGTTTAGACTACTAATTAAACTGAAATAGTCAAAAATAAGAATCTATGTGCAACTGCAATCTTCATATTTGCATTGTTGATATGGGCTACTGGTAAGTGTTCATCCCTGATGGTTTTAGCTTCTTTGAAACAGAATATGTGTAATTGTGGGGACTGCACACAATTACTAATTTAAAATGGATAATATGAACTGTATTTAAATATTATAATATTAAATCCCACAAAATCTGTGGCCTTTTGAGAAGATGAATGCTGGTCACTACGTGTATGCAGTCTGACATTTGTCCTGACATTTCATTTTAATAACTTTATGTTAAGCGCCGTTTTGCCGTTTCATCCAGAAACAACGGCATATCTTTTATTGAAGCAATGTAACAATATTTTCTAAATGAGGTCATAACAGACTATATGGAATATTTCATCTGACACAAACAGTTTGTTGTTTACAAGAATATGAATTCAAGTGTACCACTGTATGTCCAGAGAAAGGTTGCAGTGAGTACGTGTCACTCAGCCTGCTGATATCTGTACACTACAGCTGCACACAAGACAAAATAAAAACGTTTTTCTAAACCCACACTAAATCATCCTCCTAAGCATGCTGGGAAAGGGTTCACCGAGAGACGGGACACTTCTTAGGCTTAAACAAAGAGCCGTGTGTGACTCAACACACTGCTGAGCTACCTGCACATCTGTGCTGAACATCTGTCCTGCCCTCAGCTGCTTCTGCACCTAACACTGCAATAACGTAACAGCACAAGCCTTTTCTTTTCTTCTGATGTCAAAACAACGAAAGATCACCCCACTCTAAAACTTTTTACCGTAAATCTACAGTAATATAGTGGCAGCAGCTTCGCCAGTAAACTACTGTTTATTTACAGTAAGCATACAGTATTTTAAAATGATGGTATTTAACTGTAAACAGGTATACAGTTACCTACTGTGGTATATGAAATTACAGTAATATACTGGCAACGGCTTCACCAGTAAACTACTGTTGACTAAGTAACATACTGTTTTTAAATTGGATTCTGTAGAAATCTGTCATCATTTTAGACTTGATATGAATCTGTATGACTCAACAATTAAGCATCCTCATATCGCTAAGCAGTGTCACCCAGATGTGTGTTATAGATTTAGACTGATAATTCCATTGATGTCCTCAGTTAGGGGGGGTTTTGTTGCAGCTCAAGCACATGGAATCAAATCAAATCAAAGCAAAGGTGCGTTTCTTTGGCTAAACAACATACAAAAATACTGACCCATGTTCAAACAATGACACATGAATAATAGGACATGGACTTTTGAGAGATACACAACTTATTCATCTAGGTGGTACTGATGGTTCATTTTTCCTCTTTTTTTAAGCATTTTAAAAAGCCATTGGATTATCAGAAAAATACATTGTCACAAAGTTAACAACAGCTGATGACAAGTTGGCATTTTGGATGAACATGGTTCTCACAGGAAATAAATGGTATGTAAGATCAAAGTGCACACAACAGTGAGTAGCATCAGACCGATGAGGATGGCAAGGAGAACATCTTTAAGTCATCCAAATCATAAGCATACTTTTGAGTAAAGATAAAACTTAGTCTTGTTTTTTTCTCCTTTTTATTCACAAGTACATCACACACACAAGCACACACACACACACACACACACACACACACACACACACACACACACACACACACACACACACACACACACACACACACACACACACACACACACACACACACACACACACACACACACACACACACACACACACACACACACACACACACACACACACACACACACACACACACACACACACACACACACACACACACACACACACACACACACACACACACACACACACACACACACACACACACACACACACACACACACACACACACACACACACCCACACACACACACACACACACACACACACACACACACACACACACACACACACACACACACACACACACACACACACACACACACACACACACACAATCACTCACACACCCACACACACACGCACACACACACCACATCACACACACACCCACACACACACACACACACACACACACACACACACACACACACACACACACACACACACACACACACACACACACACACACGCTGCAGTAACAAACAGAAGTTGCTAACAATCCCTCAGCTCTGTGTATCACCATCACAGCGATTCTTCTCCAGATACCAGTCTGAAACCAAACTTAAAGCCAACCGATGTACCCATTCAAACCACACCTGGCCAAGTTTGAAAACATGACTAGGGGATTTTAATTAGAAGCAATTAGAGGTGGCGACCATGCGGAGAGCTGGATGCGCCCCCTGCTTTTTTTAGACTGGAGAAAAAAAGATGGTCTAATTAGGCCCGAGGCTACTTTTATTCATGTGACCTGTGGAGACCCCGTGCAAGCTGTTTAACGTCAGCGGCCTGACAATTGGAACGGGAATCCATTTGAATGAGCCGTGCATGTTGACATAAACAGACACCATTCCATTCACTGCAGTAGGACGAGTTATCTATGAGCCTTGAATGCCCTGTGTGAATGAACACACAGCAATAGGTGACCAACAGTAGAGTCCCTGTATACATTATTAATAAGCCAATGAGCCACTTCGATAGGAATTGTTCTGTTACGTATTCCTTTACATGGGATTGCGCACAGCTGCGGGTATGTGAGTATTTTACGTTATTTTATAGAATATAAAATATATGTAGAATTTTTAGGAAGCCAAAACTTGCATTCTCTGTTCAAACTTCTTGGGAAAAAACTATATCATCGTCATGTAATCTATTCCTTATTTTCAGAATCAGAATCAGAAATAGATTTATTGCCAGGTAAGTAGCACTTACTAGGAACTTGCTTTGGGTTGACGGTGCATACATAAAAACAATAATACAAAATAAACAAACAATAAACACAGAAACAAATAACACATACAGTACATACATATAACTATTTAACATTAAGAAGGAAAACCTGGCTGTATAGGCTGTATAGTATAGTATATAGTATGCAGGATGTACAAAAATGTAGAGGGATTTGCAAAAGTTCAAGCTGGGGGATCCAACGAAGCCCCTCTGTGGACCTCCAGAACCCCCCTGAAGGACTCCAAAAGGACCCCCACAATGGACAGCACTTTAAAAAAAAAAAAGGCATTCAGAGTTCTTCTTCCTGTCACAAATTAGCTATCAACACTTTTCATACAGCCCAATTTCATATGCCATTTGTGTCAATTAGACCAAACTGGCCATCACACATGAATCATTTTCTTGGCAGCTGCGGCAGCCTGAAGGCACCCTGCTGTTGTAGCCTACCATCCTCTGGAGGAAAAAAACAACAAAAAGAATGGCATGATGGTCCTATTATAGCCTCCGATGTGAGAGGAGAGTGTCCAGGAGGAGGCTGGGGCTCAGCTTCATTGGCTGAAAGCTGAACCTTTTTAGGATTTAGCGTCTTAGAATGTGTCCCTTTTGACAGCTCTGAATGGGGTTTACCTTCTTTGAATATGTTGCTTTAAGGCTTGGACTCAAACTGTGGCTCCAGGCCGGCTCTCCCTGCTCTGGTAGGTAAGGCCTGCACCCTCTAGGACTCATGGGAATATAGTTGTTTTAAATGTTGTATTTTCTGTGTGAAAAGAGTTTCTGAGTTTCTGAAGGTGAACATGCACTGGATTTAGCCAACAGACAGAAGATCCAGGTAACAAAGGGGCGGTTCTGCTCCTCTGTACCAAGCGGTGGCGGCAGTACTGTGAGAGCGTGACCTGACCTGACCTACATACAGTAATGGTAATGCAGATGGAAACACAAGATTGCTTGTTAAAGCATGTTTAAAACATATGATGATGGAATACATGTACTCAAATGAAAAAAAAACAGAAAACATTTTCTGTCATCATTGATGTCTTTTGTATGTTTGCCTATTTGTCCAGACCAGCAGACATATTTAGGCCTATATTTATGAAGCGTGCTTATCAAGGTCAAGGCTTATCATGTATCTCTCAGGAACTTCATTTAATAATTGCGTAGTGGAGTTTTGAGAGCAAGGACTGAGAATGTTTTGAGAGGGTATCAGTCTGTCGGCTGTGTCTGGCATGTTGCATATGAAGGAGCTGTTTTGGTGATACAGTAGGGGAGGCTTCAGCACCTATAGGTCGCTGAGTTTTTTGAACTTGAGTTCTCAACCCTTTAAGTACCCACACTTGTTTACTACAAATGGAACCAATTCAACCCTCTAAAAGATTACACAGACCTTGTGAGTGGGTGTCAAATACATGGTGGTCCTTTACCTTTACTATTTTACTTTACTATTGTTCAAAAACAGTTTAAACTACTAGTTGATCAGTCTGAGTTGCCTCAGTAGTTTCGTGTCCATCCTCAAGTGTGCAGCACTTTGTCAACAGAAATGTGTGATCATGTTTATATGCGCAGATTTGACATTTTTGGAGGGAAATGGCTTTGGACTGGCCTTTGACAGGAAGTGATTTCCGCTGAGGATGGGCAGGTTACTGTGTGGTGACATCAGACATGGTTATTAATAGAGGATATTAATGCTGCCGGGCCGCGGTGTCGCCCTGTCTGGAGCCTCGCGGCCCTGCGGTTGGTGGGGGGCGGGGAAGGGGGGGGCAGAGCGCAGACAGACATGACAAATGAAAAGCTCTCATATTATTTGACCAGGCATATTTTAATATAGAAAATATAGAACGACTTGTTTTAAGTGATGCTTTGCTTGATGCGCGCGCTCCATTTTATCCCCCCCTCCTTATACTTTTTTGTAGGCTATTCATTTCCGATTTTTAATTCAATTTAAAATTTCTGAATGAGATGCGCTGTGTAAGGGAATATAGAAACACGCGTTTTTTTAAACATAATGAATGAATAATAGACGAATAATTAGGGACACTTATTACACACACTAGACCGAAGCCTAAAACGCCAGAAATCCTTATCAGTTATTAGTGAATGAATTATTTAATTCATGTAGGCCTATGTCTGACAAATATACACACATGGTAGCCTAAAACAATTCCAACGCTTCTTGAAATCACATTCAAAAACATTTCTATTCATTATTCTTTTTTTCTTTATATAATTAAACGTATTTCAAGGAACATAACCTATTTTTTAAGTAGCCTAATTGTCTATAGGCCCAAGGTGATTCGACTTATTTCAAGAATAGGGAAATTAGAATAGGCTACACTAACAAATACATAAAAGTGGACTCGCAGGACACGCCAGATAGCTATTAAATCCGAGGACTTGGAGGTGAGAGAGGGACACAGCGCTGGTGTCCCAGAGACAGACCACCAGAACCCGCATTCTGTCTCCATGAAGGAGCCCTGACTGTCCCACCGATGCTCCGGGATCTGCGGGGAGGATCCGCGCTGCTCTGCGGCCGCGCCGCTGCACACACGCTGCCGAGCGGCACACACACCTCCGCATGCAGCTATCTATACATAGGCCTATCTATGTATCTGTGCTACACGTGCGTGTCCAGGCTTCGCTTTAACAAATTAAAAGGGTGAATAAATATCATAAATCACAGTCAGTGAAAAAATAAACAGAAGCCAATCCAAAATAGGCTAATTGACATTTTTACCAAAACGAAAAAGTTTATTCTTCTATAGGCTACTTCTATTTACTAGGCCATTTGCACAAGTAGCCTATGTACTACATTTGCACATATTTATAATATAATGTCATTGTAGGTGTTTATATAGTCCCGCTGGGATCAATAAAACCTATAAACTAAATGAACTTAAATTAAGTTTGCTGTCCTGTCTCCTGGAGTCTGTAGTCTGAGTTGATGTTGATAATGTAATATTGTGTGTGTGTTTTTATCTACTGTGACCTACTGCTCTACTGACCTACGTTCCGTGTGTGTGCGTGTGTGTGTGTGTGTGTGTGTGTGTGTGTGTGTGTGTGTGTGTGTGTGTGTGTGTGTGCGTGTGTGTGTCTGTGTGTGTGTGTGCCTGCACATGTGTCAATAAAAATACAATTGAATTGAATTAAAAAGAAAGGCTTTCTGCAGGCACGAGTAGGCCTATAGGCGATGTTGGTAGGCTAAGCTGGGCTTATTAATAAATAAATATCGGCTAATAGTCCTAATTGAATTTTTAGGCATAGGGGCCTATTCTGAATAAAAAACAATAACAAACAATAAGCTGCTCTCATGGTGGTTGTGCCTTAAATAGGAGGGAGAGTGTGTGTGTGTGTGTGTGTGTGTGTGTGTGTGTGTGTGTGTGTGTGTGTGTGTGTGTGTGTGTGAGAGAGAGAGAGAGAGAGAGAGAGAGAGAGAGAGAGAGAGAGAGAATTGTCCATTATCTCTCTAATAGGATTTGAAAGTCAGGAGTTGATGGGGGCCGTGTGACAGGCTCCCTTTAAGGTCACAGACAGTTCAAGGGTTCAGCGCGGGGGTTTTCTCAGGAAGTGTTGGTGAACCACGCACACATGCACGGAGGAAATGACCGGACGCTATTAGATACCAATTCAAACGATACGTTCAATGTTTGGGTTGCGCTGTCCCGCATTTCCTTTTCTTTGGCTTGGAAACCTTCTGCTGGGGCCAACATTATTATTATTATTATTATTACTATTATTATTATTATTATTATTATTATTATTATTATTATTATTATTAGTAGTAGTAGTAGTAGTAGTAGTAGTAGGAGTAGTAGTATTAGGCCATTATTATTGGTAGTATAGTGCCTGTCCTTTGAAAATAAAGAACATCGCCTTGAATTTCAAAGGGAAGAAGATATTTTCCCAGCAGCAGCCTTTTCATTGTGCAGGCCGACATGTTCTTCCGTTTGTTATGCCTATTATGGTTGACAAATCCTTTTACAGTTAGGAATTCAGCCGAGCGCGCATGGCCTTGTGGGTATCAGTGGTGAGATTGAATGTTTGTGAGTCCATTCACAGCCTGGTAATAACTTGACACTCGACGTAATGAAACGCGCCGGGGGTTAGGATCTTCCACACATAGACGGTATATAGCTTCCATCATACAGTAAATGCAACCTCCGAGGGCGGGAGCACGGTGCGCGCGCGTGCGTGCCGTAGTGGAGGCCTGTTCGTGGGCAATCAGTAGGCTTTGATTGTCATTACATGTATTGCTATTTTCCCGAAGTAGCTAAGTGTTATATTGTGTGTTAGGCTACTGTTTGTATTCGGGTTAAACGGCTGCTGTAGCCCAATTGGCTGCACCATCACGTGACAGTAACGATGTCCAGGGAAATGAATGATTTGAATTTGAACAATCATGTAACTGGACCCATTTAGTGTCAGGAGAAACCTAGGCAGTATTCCGAAGGAATATTCAATTCAAAACAATTGAACAATCATTAATAGGTACACATGTGCTTTATAACATCTGTGTCCTGCTGTAGAGGAAATCTTCCACGATATTTGGAAACACTGGTCAATAACAGGCCAAATAGGCCTACTGGCCCATTATCAGCCTGATAATGCTCCCAACCTAAGAGTTACACAATTCACAGTTGTTGTTTTTTACAGTGTTAATTCATTTTAAATCAATTATTTATTGTATATTCAAACAAACAAAGAGCAACAAAAAAGTAGGACAGATTCAGAAAAAACCCCCCAGTAAAATCCTTATATATCCCATAGGCAGAGATTTCTAAGCATATACCTGGATCTTATATAGGATAGGTACACTACATATTTCATACACTGTATTTTTAGTAACTTCATACACTTTTTCCAGGAACTCAACATCCATCCAACAACTTGTTTTGTTGCATTTCACCTTGAGAGCTGTATAGCTGAGAGATATCTCCTAGTATGCCAAGAGCCATTCTTTTATTGTTAAAGAGTGTGCTGGTGTCCTGCGGCAGAACACCGTCCTCTTGGCAGCAGTAAGACCACCTAGAGGAAGACAACTGCAGCTGATGTTTAACTGAAGTATAGCGCTGCTTGTGATACAGAGACCAGTCTCATCAACAGGCCCCAGAAACATGTGGGAGGGCCCAAACCATGCAAACGTGCCAGTAACATTGTCTGCAAAGTATAGGGATCTGCTGCATGCCATTTGTCAAAGCTTCTGGGGAGAAGTAAAGGCCAACACGTATGCACATGTTTGTAGTGTGGTTGTTAAGGTTAATATTTATGCCCTCAGATCTTGTTTATTGCATCACAAATAGCATATTATGGAAGTCCACTAAAGAATATGCTATACAATTAATGTCCATGTGTTTAAGGACCATACAACAGTTTTTGCATGTTTAAGCTACTCACATTTACTGTAGGCTACATCACTGCAGAGAGCAACACTCTTAAAACTTAAGCCATGTTTGTATTAATGTATCATTTGCTTTGACCTCACTAGAATAACATGTGTGTATGTGTGTGTGTGTGTGTGTGTGTATGTGTGTTTTCTCTTTATTTATTTTTATTTTCTACTGTATAGGATAGCCTACTTAGTTTCTTCCTTCCAGGCAGCCACTTGTTTCAATCATCACACCCACAAACATACAGTTTGTTATAAATCATAATTGACTGTTGACAAAGGGCAGTTAGGCTGCCATTTATATTTCCATAAATAGACTATTTTTTTAATTTTTTTATTTTTGCATTGCTTTACAAAGCTGTGGGTCACAGAAGCCTACAGGACATGGCAGCAAACATTCCACAACTTCCCTGTCATGATCAATAAATACATGGAATTAAAAGTCATTATCCATATAACTTGTATTTAGGCTATGAGATGGCAAATCGCCTACACATGATAGATATAAAACTACACAAAACGTTACAAAACGTTACACAGGCATAAACGAAAGACGGAGACAGCGCGCGACGTCACTCGGATTTCCTGGGCTCCCGCTGTCACTTGAATGGGTTGTTTCCATGGTAACAGACAACACAAAGACTGCAGGGGCAGTGACAGTGAAGGCACCTGGGCAATAATGTCTTACCAAGGGTTTATGAGCCATGTTTCTACGGAGGCGCAGGAGCTCTACGACATTAAAATTGAAGCGGCAGAGTTTTACCGGGTGAACAGAGTCCCCGAGGAGATAGAGAGAGCTCTGAACGAGCTCTTCTTCAACAAGCCAGAAGACGTTCACGGTTATCTGGTAATGTCAACGTCAACCGTGTTTCCCTGCTTAAACACATTGCACAGCCCGAGCAGTAAAGTTATGTTAATGTCAGCGTTAGCTAAATGCACCGACAGCAACAGTTAACAACCGGTTATGTTTGTTAGCTGGCTAACTTTAGCTACTGCACTTACGGTAGGCTAAAGTTAGCCTACCTACCTGGTTTACTTGCTCTACCAGTAGGCTAGCTAGTCTTCAGTGCTGCATTCAAGTGCTTCAAGAATGTATTTTTTTATTAATAAAATGCAATAAAACAAATTGGCAAAGTGGCTTTCTACTTTAAAAAAAATATTGTTTTCTCTATACTACCGTCATGGTCACATATTATATTTCCCAGCCTAACGTTACCTCAACCTGGAGCTACTACACCGGTGCATTTAACTAGCTAGCTAAGTTACCTTATCTTAACTAGCTAGGTTAACGTCATGCAATTCCATCGATAAGGGGGGTGTATTCCGTTTCTTCTGCTCTCCTCTATCCATCACACTTTATCTATTAGAAAGAGGCTAGCTTGGAGGAGGTGAGCAAATGAAGGGAGAGAAGTGAAGTACAATTAAGAAACGTCCTTCCACATGTCAGCCATGGCTGTTGCTAATCAGTGTGTAGCTTAACAGGATTCCACCTAGGTATTGATGGCAGTGGCAGTTCTAGCTGTGGGACAAGGGTGGCCAGTGCCTCCTTAATATTAAGCCTTGACCCACCCTAACTATGGAAAATATTTTCATACATTTTGAACCCCAGCTTTATATTAAAGAGGGGATATTATTCATGTGCAGTGATACATAAAATGTAGGTTAACACTAAATGTTCCTGTTTATTGTTATATGTGTATCGTTGTTTTTTTGTAGAACCAAACCTATGGAGGGTTGGTGGTATGTAACACCTGTGCTTAATATATTTGGTAGCCCTAAAATCACATTTGGCCCCAGCCTGGCTCCTCCATTTGAAAATGTCTAGAACCGCCACTGATTGATGGATAAGAATACTTCCTGATAGCAATCTCTTGTTTCTTGTTTCTTGGACGTTTATTGATTAAAAGCTGCTTAATGGCTGGCAAGATGGTGGCACTAAAACCAGTTTCTTGGTCAGAAAGGACATGACAAGGAAGGGAAGGCAATGGCAGGAGGACGTTTTTAAGGGAAACATTACATACCCAGGGAAAGCGAATGAGTGAACCTGCAAGGTCAGAACCTACACACGTTTGCCTCAAGAGCACATCGTTTATAGAAGAGGCAGCCATTCTATGATACCAACGTTTCTGTAATGGGATATTCAGGTCTTGAGGAAAACTAGAATTGAGTCTCTCTGTTACTTTAAAATCTGTAGAAATTGCAAAAATGACTTCTAATCATCTCACCAAGTATTAACATTTCCTGCTGATTTGTATGAAACATTTTAACGGTTCAGAATTATGAGAAAAATTGAAAAGAAATCTCATTTTATTAAAATGTTTGACCTCTTGTAACACTTTCCTAAATTTTTTTGAAGGACATTCAAACTTTGTTTTGGGCTGTTTGCTTCAAATGCAACACACCCTGCAGCAATTAGTTTCAGATGTAGACATATTTTTACATTGCACATGAAAAATAATGATAGGTCTAGAAAAACAGAGTTACTACTGTGTGTGTGTGTGTGTGTGTGTGTGTGTGTGTGTGTGTGTGTGTGTGTGTTAGGCTACATCCTTTGTGAATGAGGAGTGAAATAATTCAGTTTTTGAATGTTGTCCCTGCATGTAATAGTGAAACGTATTTGAGCTGAATATGTTTATATTTGTAAGGTAAAAGTTAGTATGAAATGTGTCGCAGGTTTAAACACATCTCCATGTGATGCATCTAAACATGCATCTCACTCTGGCTTTCTAATGTACCTAATTTATTTAACCATTACCTGTCACTCCAGGCAAATTACTTTACAAACCTAAGTGCACCACCAAGGATCAGCAGACTGAAGGGAAGGGAGGTTCATGATGCAAGAGGACAATTAGCCATTGAGGCAGAGGTCTTCTGCATCATCTGCAACAAGGAAAAGGTAAAACTCATGATTTACATTTTGCCTTTCTGGCCTTTCCTTGTGAGAATCAGCACTGGTGCAATATAATTTCAACAGATCAACTGTTCTTCTTGGACGATGGCTGACGATTGCTCATGTGGCAGATTCTGGATATTCAGCTCAGAATATGCATTAAGCGTAAAGATTGAACAAATAAAGGTTTAACAAAGGCGATGTGATTCATTAGTGATGTGCTGATGGTTTGAAATGACAGCAAGGGGGCCTCTTCAAACTCTGATGTGAAGAGGCAGCTGGAGGCGAGACGCGAGCAAAGACGTTAACAATCAGAAAACAGACCGTGACCCTTGACCCTTGCCATTTCAGTTCTTACAGTATCACATGAGCCAGAAAGATGAGATGTGACACCATGAACCCAGGTCACTCTAGGGTCACAAGGGCACACAACTAGGGTCCAGCCAATAGGCATGTATAAACGCTTTTACTCAACAGTATTACTTAGTGCTATAACCTCATTGTAAGGCGGTGGAGGCCACTTCCTCGGTGATAATAATAACTTAGTCAAGTCAATTTTAATGATATAGCCCAATATCACAGTTTTGGCTCAAGAGGCTTTACAATCTGCAGACCATATGGCACCCTCTGTCCTTGTCTATTTAACATATGCATGGTTTAGTATATTAAAATATAAATAAATAAGATTTAAAACAACATAAAAGCACAGCATTAAAATGATTTCAGAGAAAGCTATTCTAAAATAAAGCGTTTACAGGTGAGGTTTATTTAAACAAAGATGAGCTAGTGAGATATAGAGATACAGAGATATAGTCAGTAGCAAATCCCATATGTACTGTATACCTTAAAGTTGATCAGCATTAATCCTGAAACCTAGTCTAAAACACACAGGCAACCAATGTAGTGATGAGTTATATGCATTCTTCTGTTGGATATTGTGAGTATTCTGAACCAGTAGAAACTTGGATAGGTTGTATTGACAGGAATATAGAGAGCTGCAGGAATCTAATTCAGATGTAATAAAAGCATTGGTTGCAGTTTTGCTTTGTAGTTAAAAAATAAAAGGATTACATAGATACATTAGATGTAAGAAGCAGGATTGGACAACAGTACTCACACAAAGATTGAATTAAGCTCGTCATCAGCATGACACTGCGGTTTTTGCAATGCAGTTTGGTGTTGGAAGACAAGGAACCTTAGCATAAGGGAATTTGACTGCAGATTTTGATGATAAGAACTTCTGTTAATGTGAGTTTATTTAAAGGAAGTTTTAAGAACTGTGAGGGAGACATGTAGTTTGCTCAGTTGCATAATATTAATAGAATCAAAGGACAAGTAGATCCTCCATAACAATTGTAGGTGATATGGTGGTTTTGATGGAGCAGCTTATCAGTGACATGCTGCTTTTGAAGATAGAGTTTCATGTATAAATCTTATCAGTTCAGTCATCTCTGTGGCCAACCGTAAAAAAGTACACTGAATATTAACCTGCAACCTAGGTCCTTTGTTACATAACTGCTCATTTAGCTCCCAAATGTTCCTGTCATGCTCCATTGTAAACTGTCAAAGACAAACTAAATGATGGTAAAAGTCTACAAATGATGCTTTTGATGCTGAAATTCGATGTCATCCTCCCTGATGTATTGCCCATTTTAAGCAGATTGTCTAAATAGAGAATATAGTATTTCTCTTGGATTTCAATTTCGGAAAGAATTAGTCGAAGGTCATTTTTGGTGTTTATTATAAGGTTTAGGGGCAGCATCTGAGCCATTTTGAGCACCACCTAAGCTGAATGGATGAAACTAAAAGACTTTTCTCAGATCTAATGATGGTTTTTGAGTGTTATTTATTTATTATCTGTTCTAGCTTTTCCAACATTTTAGACAGATATGGTAATAGTAACGGTCCAAAATCATGTGAAAAAGAGATGCAAAACTACCACAAAAAGACACAAACTGACTACAAAGAGACTCAACCCCCACAAGAGAGACAAAAGAGACAAAATCCCACAAAGAGACACAAAATGTATGGGGAAATTGCATTTTTTTTAACGAAACACATCACGTATTTTTAAGACGTTTTTTAAACTACAGTTTTACAGCGGGCTTGGTTGGAAACTTAGACGTGGTCATATTTTCAAATCTCCATTTAGCTTTTAGCACTGACTAATGTGTAGGGCCCTGTGGAATCTGTTTTATAGCCTTTCTAAATTCTAAATTTCACAATGCCATCCATGATTCTGTTATCACAGAAACTATTGGGCTCTACATAATGGTGTCATCATTTGTGACTGGCCCAGTCGGGTCCTTGTCGAAAAAAAAGACACTTGCCACTTCAATCAATCTGTATTTATATAGAACCTTTCAAACATGACAAAATGCAATTCAAAGTGCTGAACAGTGACTGAAAAACATCAGACAAGAAAAAGGAATAATAAGAGAAACATATATATATATATATATATATATATATATATATATAAATGGATTTAGAGACCAATGCAAAATGAATCAAATATATTTAAAATACAAAACCAAAAAAAACTATGAAATGTTTAAAACAATATCAATCATAATATAAAACCATAAGAATCGTTATAAAAATAATTAAGACAATAACTGACAAAATTTATAACATGTTAAAATAAATATAAACACTTCAGCAATAAAATAGTAAAAAGATAATACAATTGTAATTTTAAGACACAACATGAAAGCCAGACTGAAGAAATAGGTTTTTAGTCTCAGTTTAAAGGTATTTATATTTCCAGCTCCTCTCAGATCCTCAGGCATCTCGGTGCATAGTAGCTAAACGCAGCATCACCATAAGTTTTTATTCTAAAAGAGAAGAGTTGGGGGATCTGAGGGGCCTTCCTTGTTCATAAAAAAAGCCTATGTGAGATGTAGTCTGGTGCTAGGCCGTGTAGTGCATGCCTTTATAGTAGTAAAATAATTTTGAAAAACTTTTTTCCTGTCTTGGTGTTTAGAGCATGTCCTCAGCTGCCATCTCCAGCCACTTTGGTCCTAATGAGACATCGCTGGACTGGAAAGCAAAGTGTCAGGAGAGGGCTGACCATGTGATGACTGCTGCCCAGTGGATCAATGAACCTCTTAACAACATGCTGAAGGGCCAAAACCCCTGTGACCAATCAGATGTTGACCATATACTCAGGTAGTGTTCAAATGTTTTTCAAATGACTGTGGAGGGTTTCATGTCTGGAGAGATATTGAATTGATCATCCATTTCCAGATACCCCACTAATGAAATTGAGAGTTTTGCGCAGTTTTTTGTCATAATAATTATTGTACACTTCATATTCACCTATACTTTATTGTAAAATTCTATTTATCTAGGGCAGTTTGCACCACATTAATTGTGGTGGTCAGCCTGCTTTCAAAAGGTACTAGACTTAAA
The DNA here is from genome assembly GCF_031162955.1 of Sander vitreus. Taxonomy (NCBI): domain Eukaryota; kingdom Metazoa; phylum Chordata; class Actinopteri; order Perciformes; family Percidae; genus Sander; species Sander vitreus. The sequence goes on along the minus strand of NC_135871.1, from coordinate 743,357 downwards.
TAATTCAATTTCAGTGGAACATTTTTGTGTGTTTTGTAATAAATTCTGCTGAGAAGCTTTTTTATTGTGACAAGAATGCATTCAGGTAGAAACAAAATACTTGCATTCCTTCCTTTTTTCTAAAAATGGTCGAATTTCATGTGTTTGTGGTTTACTGATTGAGCATTGCAGTACAAAAAAAAGAAAAAAAATGTGTGCAGTACTTCCCTGGTTCCAGGACTGTTCCAGGATGAAACTTTTGAGTTTCCATTCCTGAGCATAGCAGTGTCACACTCATACAAATAAAATGAATAGAAAGGCCATTCCTTTTCTAGTCTATATCCACAACGTTCCACTTCCGGGATTGCTCTCATTCTGCCGGAAATTCCGCCAGATGTCTCTCTTTTCGGCCAGCTGTCCCACACCTTCCTCTGTCTCTGTGTTGGCGTTCTAACCTCTGGTGGATTTGTGAGGACTATGGTTAACTGCTCCTCAGATCTCTGCAGGGTAAATCCAGACAGCTAGCTAGACTATCTGTCCAATCTGAGTTTTCTGTTGCACGACTAAAACTACTTCTGAACGTCCACATGTTCCACCAAAACAAGTTCCTTCCTGAGACTATTTAGCAGAGGCACCGTGGCTCTGTCCGGCACTTAGCACCGCCCAAGACGACTGATTGGTTTAAAGAAATGGCAATAAACCAGAGCATGTTTTTCTCCTATCCTGGAATGCTGTGTGGACTAGCCAGACCCTCCTCCGCAGCTCTGTGGAGAAAGGTCTGGCAATGCGAGATTATTCCTTTTCAATTAAACGAGCAGAATGTTCAGAGTGGCAGCCATTTTTATGTGTACCATTGCCACAGTAACGAACAAACGAGCAGTGGAGTAGTAACGTTACAAAAGGAGAGAGCCAGCCGCAGAATGAGTCAAATTTAACAAATGCTTCATCCACACATTTTATTTATACCAATCAAATTACCACGACAAACAGTTCAATGGCCTTCTATCCATTTTATTTCTGTGGTCACACCACTAAGAAAAGTCCGGGGAAACTTGTGTAAAGATAATTACCTCTTCTGAAGAGTCCATTATGTTTTTTTAATCTTCTGTGTCCTCCTTGGTTACAAGCAACTGTGCGGGGGAGGGGTGGGGGTGGTGCGCGATCACGGATGGCATGTGTGTTGTTGTCATCATTTAGAATTCCTAAAGGGTGAGACAGAAACTACACATTATAGCTTTACACATTATTGCCTTAATCCTAAACTACATGTAAACAAACGTGAATAAATGAGGATCCAATAGGGTCACATATAGTTTACAGTGTATTAACCTCCTGGAATGGGGTCATGGCGAGGTTAATGCTTTGCACTTGTTTGCCTATTGTCACAGCCTGTCATATTATCATGATGCACTGACCTGCTCATTGTGGTTTATTTTGCATTATGTCTCATGACCCAACAGAAGGGCGTACTGAGTTACTTGGCATCATCAGTGTGGTTAGGGTGGACAATGCTATATTTATATTATATGCAATGCCTATCTTGTAATGGATTCAAATTTGGAACTACAAGTACAAGTTTAGTTAGATTAGTTGTAATACATTATTTTATATTTTAGATACATTTATGCAATACAAAGCTGCTCTTTTAATGTCTAAGGTTTTAAATGTAGTAAATAATAGAATAAAACTATACTACTACTACTAGTACTACTATTACTGCTACTACTTTCCCACAAAATAGTGGCTAGTGAAAATGCTGCGTGGCTAACTTTGTAAAACCCCTAACCAGAGTGGCTTGTGAGCAAAAAAGTTCATGTCAACTCCCTAATGTATGTAACGAAATGCATGTGCAAACACATTTGAAGTGATATAATACCAAGATATGTGTATAAATATAAATATATCCAAGAAGTATGTGATGGTCATGTCATGCAACTGCTGAATTAGTGTACCAGCACCTTTTTTGGTCCAATTCAGGCACTGTTGTGGTGTTAAATACATGAGAGAGAGAGCAGGTTAGAAAACTGACATTGTCTGTTTTCCTCTATACATTTTTTGACTAAATCTCTATGGCAGTCTGTTGGGCAGTTGGTTGGCATCCCTGTCGCTTGAAGGAAATGTATACATTTGTTTGATTCCATAGTAACATCTCTGTGACCAGCACAAATCTTCCCACATTTTGACCTAAAATGATGTATGAAGGGTGAAAATTGTGGGAACGATAGCGAGTATTTCGAGAAGAATTCCAGAAGATTTTTTTTTTAAGATAATTTTTTTGGGGCATTTTCGGCCTTTATTTTTAAAGGAAGGCTGAAGACATGAAAGGGGAGAGAGAGGGGGGGCATGACATGCAGCAAAGGGCCGCAGGTCGGAGTCGAACCTGGACCAGCTGCGTCGAGGAGTAAACCTCTATATACAGTATAGGCGTCCGCTCTACCAACTGAGCTACCCAGGTGCCCAGAATTCCAGAAGATTTTACAGCTCCTCCACACTCTAGTTGTGATGTCATCCACTTTAGCTCTGAACATTGTGTCCCATACACACCCATTATAAAATTGGAAACGGTCAGAAAATTCAGCGAAACCTGTTTAACCCAAGTTGGCGCTATACACAGTTCAAATATGTTTTATACAGTAGACATTTGTTGTTAACTAAGAAGGTAAAATCTTTTGTTGCTGCATTTGGCTGACTTTTTAATTTCCTTTCTATCATGCACTAAGCGCTTCAGCACAGCTTTCTCGCCCTCAAAACAGCCTAATAAAGAAGTCAAAATTTTAGCCGTACGTACGACACAGTTTGTCCTATGTAGGAGGAACTATTCATGGCCAAAACCTAAGTTAAAGTCATACATAGGAGCAAGACTTTAGGTTTTGGCCGACGATACCCGCACATTTTTTTTTTAGCTCCGTTTGCGTCGATTTCCCTTCATTGTGTATGGGGAAATGTTTAGCGTTTTTATGCGATTTTCATAATATGGCTAGGCAAATCTTTGAGAAAAGTCATAGCACACCATTCCCGATCATTCTGCATGTAATGATTTATTTTTTGTACCTGTCTTGGCAAAGTTGTGAGACGAGAAGCCCGCCAAAATCCTTCGGAAGATGAAGAATAAGAAAAAGCCTATTGTCATTAATAGTAGGGCACATCTTAATCATTGTGCCTTGCGCTTTGCAGCACTTCAGGCTTATTCAGGATTATGGGTTCTTGAGAGTAAAACACATTTTGTTCGATCAGCATTCATACAGGTTTGAGATTATGCAGAAATGGCGGAAGTATGTTAAAGGCAGACTGTAGACATGGCTTCAGTTGGAGAAGATCAATATATGCATACAATATTGTGTTATCAGCATAGACATGATATATTAAGTCTGTGCTAGAGCAATACTATTGTTCATGTAGATTTTAAATAATAATGGACTCAGCACAGATCCTTGTGGCATCTCCTTGTTGAGTAAGGTTGACTTGAGACCAGATCTCCTGTGTTGCTATGTATTAGCCTAAGTGCCACAAATATTTTAGAGCTCAGTACTTACACACTTACATTTGGTGTCTTATTTCTTATCCCCCCCATGAAAAAATTGATTTACAGATCAGCCTTCCTTTAGAGCTTGTTGTAATTTTGTGTTCTGTAATTGGGTAGCAATTTCTTCATGGCCCGCTACCTGGAGGAGAAAGACATCCAGAACAAGGAGAAGGAGGAGAGTCGTTCACCCAGTGAGGCTGAGGTGGTGCGGTCTTCTCCACTATCTGCACAGACTAAAGACAAGAAGAGTGTTGATAAAGGTAGGGTAGCAACTAGTCGTGCAACAGTATTGCTTAAAGGTGATCTATTATATAGCATTTTCAGGTTCATACTTGTATTTTGTGTTTTACTAGAACATGTTTACATGCTTGAATGTTCAAAAAACTTATTTTTCTCCTACTGCCCATGGCTGCTGCTCCTGTATTCACCTTCTGTATGAGACGCTCTGTTGGAGCGCCTGTCTCTTTAAGCCCCCCCTCCTGAAAAAGCCTAGTCTGCTCTGATTGGTCAGCAGTCCGCATCTCATGAGGAGCCTCTCGCTGCAGCCTGCGGGAAGGACATCAAGCCCTGCCCACATCCAAGTCAGCCATTATATTTTTGCCTACGTCACTCCCCATACATGGATTTCTCGGCAACGTCATCACTGGTTGTGCACACAACCGGGGGGCAGAAAGAAGACGTGTTTCGTGTAGCTAGTAGTAGTAGCAGCATAGCGTAAGTCAAAATGCCAAGGAGTTGTTGCGTGGTTATTTGTACAAACAGAGCCAGTGATGGGTGCCTGATGTTTAACATACCTAGGGGGAAGCATGCTTTTGCCAAAAACCGGCGGAGGTTATGGCTTCAAGCCATAAGAAGGGCAGATTGGGGTCATATGTAAGAGTCAGGCTCCCAATGGATCAATCAGAAAAGTTGCAGCTTGTTCAGTTGCTCAGCTAAGTGATATCTACCTGTCAGAGCTGTAGTACGCGAGTCCGGACCATAGACAGTTAAAGGTCCGGACTCGAGACAAGTTTAGACTGCTAGCTAAAGCTATGCCGATGTTTTGCTAACATTAGCGCAAAAGCGTTGGCCTAGCCTGCTAGGTAAATATTACGACTGCCTTCAGAGTTTCTTATATCTGCATCCACGTTGTCAACATAAGACCTGTGGCGTTAGTGCTCCTTTTGTAACATCATTTTATTGAATGAAATATTAAGCTTCGCTCCTACGAAATGGGTGGGTTTTTATTACGTTACACACAAAGCTAACTGGCTATAGTTAGCCTGTACGTATGCTAGCGGACATTAGCTAATGTTGCCGAAACAGCGGCAGTTGAGTTTCGGCGAGCTAACCACGACAGTGTTGTCGCCCTCTCGCCCACAATCAACCTCTGCTGCTAAAACCAGTCAACCTGCAGTGATGTTTTGAAATGGAGACACGCATATCGTACCTTTTCCCGGAAATCCTGGCCATTATTTTAAGGCATAAACCAACCATAGGGGTACACTCAGGGGTAGCTAACCCTGCTGCTAACATTGGCTATTATATTAGCCTAAAATGATATCTATAGCCATACATATATATCACAGTAACACTGCAAAATTAAAGACAGACAAACAGATCCAACTAAAATCACGTTTTATTGAGTCAGCAGTTATATACAAACAATAAGGAAAGCTTCAATACTTCAGGTCTTTGCAGTAGCGGACCAGCTCACCAATCTGGCTTTCTGCCCCTGGTATGCGCACGCACCCTGTAATGTTTGGAAACAGGAAACCCGTGTATACGCTCGAACGGACCAATACAGCCTGGTAGCGAAGCTGATATAGCCTCTTGTTTCACATTAGATGATAGAAACTGATGTAGGCTAAACACAAACGACATTTCATGCAACAACAGTGAACTATAATTGGGCCGGTGTACTTTTTCGTTCATTTGAGTTCCGATTTTGAAACGAAAAGAGTGGTTGGGAAATGACGTAAGACTGCTCCGGTGAAAGCCTTGTTTTCATGAGCTTCTGGGACTAGCTACTAACTAGCTCGGAAGCTAACATCTAATGGCAGGTAGGTTGCTAATTAGGCAATGCTAAAAAGTATGAAAGTACTAGTTCCCCTGCTTTCTATCAATATTCCTCGGTATTTGTCTCTTGGTGTAGTTTGCTAACATGCTCGTAGACATGTAAATTAACTGTTTGCGTGCTAGCTAAGTCAACGGTCAACACCTTTTATATTGTAACGTGAAAGCTCAAGCAGCGTTAGCTTCAGCTAGCTAAACCACAGCCGCAACTTGCACTGCCCTGTTAAAATGCAACTTTAACCCTCGGATATAATGGTAATCACGTAGCGATTTTACTGTCTAGACATCTGTATGTGTGTTCCACCTTTTGAAATATTTAGATTATATATTAGGTGTGTTACTGTGCAGGTCATTGAGTGAAGCCGAATATCTGAGGAGCATCTCGTATGATTGTGAGTTCTACTGAACCAGACTGAGAGACCATTTAAAGGCTCAGGAACCCTTTGCAGGTGTTTTGGATTAATTAGCTGATTAGAGTGTGACACTTTGAGCCTACAATATTGAACCTTTTCACAATATTCTAATTTTCTGAGGGTTTTCATAAACTGTAAGCCATAATCATCAAAATTATAACAAATACAGGCTTGAAATATCTCGCTTTGCATGTAATAAGTCTATATACTATATTAGTTTTACCTTTTAAATTGAATTACTGAAATAAATAAACTTTTGCACGATATTCAAATTTTTCGAGTTTCACCGTATGACATTCCATAAGGAAACAACACACCATTCTACTTTTGAGCGCTAAATTAAATGAAATATGGCTCGTTTTCCGTTTGAACACATTGTCATCAAGCTTTAACTTTATTATTCAAGTACAGATACATAAAGACATTGAAAATATGAAATGCATACATACATACACGAAATGAAACGGGCGCATGAAATTTACATTAAAGAGGTTGTAAGGCATTGTAAATGTTCAGAGTCCGGATGGCTTTCTTATTTGTCCTTATTTCTACCTTTTAAAGTTTCGAAATATAGACCATTTACATTTATGGATATAACATTTTCCAAATAAAATTAAAATATTCAAAATGAAAACATTGCATTTATCCAAATCATTTCCTTCATAGTAAAAAATGCTACCAGGCTGTCTTGGTCCGTTTGAGCGTATGGGGAGTGACGTAAGTAAAGAAACATGGCTGACTTGGATGTGCCGCCCACATCCAAGTCAGCCATTTTTCCCGCAGGCTGCAGCGAGATGCACTTGTATCTCACTCATGTTGTTGTTTTCTCCCTACAGTCGGTGTCTGGTTTCAACTGAGTATACAGCAGGACTTTGTACCGTTAAAAACGCCAATAAAGGCTTATAAACCAAATATGACACAACCAGCAATTAACAACATTGACAGCCAAGATTACAGGTTTCCCTGCCGTTAGCATTCAGCTACTATAGCTAGCAGTGCACACTAATAGAATATAGCAGCACTTTCGCAGATAAAGGCTTCTGAACCAAATACTACATAACCGGACATGTTTCAACAGTAATTTAGTCTCGCATTGCCAGACCTTCCTCCACAGCGCTGCAAAGGAAGGTCTGGCTAGTCCACACAGCATTCCTGGATGGGAGAAAAACGTGCTCTGGTTTATTGGCATTTCCTTAAACCAATCACAATCGTCTTGTGGGAGGCGCTAAGCACCGGACACAATGACGGTGCCTCTGCTAATAGCCTCTGGAAGGAACTTGTTTTGGTGGAACATGTGGACGTTCAAAAGTAGTTTTAGTCGTGCAACAGAAAACTCAGATTGGACAGATTAGTCTAGCTAGCTGTCTGGATTTCCCCTGCAGAGATCTGAGGAGCAGTTAACCATAGTCCTCACAAATCCACCGGAGTTTAAAATGCCAAAACAAAGGAAGCCCAAGATATCGGGCCTAAATGAGTGAAATCCGGCGGATTTTCTGTTGGCAATGAAGCAATCCCAGAAGTGGAACGTCAAGGATATAGACTACTTACAACATAATGTTGGGTTTCATACAACATGAGATTCCTATTATAGCAAATACCATACCTTCATAGACTTGCCAAAGAGACCAAAGAACTAATTAAGGTTTGAGCATGAATAATGACTAAGCTCCTCAATGCTGATAGCTTGAGTTGAAAGGATGAATGGATTTTCTTCAAGAGCTATCTATCCAGGTGTGTAGGACTGCCGGAGCACACCAGAACAACGCTGCACCACTTTTATTCTCCAAATGAGGAAATAGAAAATTCTAAGTTTGCATATTCCAAATTTTATGGTTGTCATGTTGACATTTAGGTTGTGTTGATTGATGAACGACGTCAACTCTTCCATTTTATTCAATAATAAATAAATACATAAATAAATAAATATTCCTATGAAATACATCCTGAAATAAATAAATTATTTATATATATATATATATATATATATATATATATATATATATATATATGAGTCAAAGTAAATAAATAAGTTTTATATTTATCTATTTATTTAATTTCATACGTTCGTATTTATTTATTTCAGGGGACTTATATCATAAGTCCCTTAGCTGTGATATATTCACAACATACCACGGCCTGTCCTGAGCTATTGCTTTAATAGCTGATGATGGATTGTAGGATATATACTACGCATTTGTTGTTACACTTCATTTTGCTGCTGTGACAGTTTCTCTGTGTAGGAGTCTTATGTTGTCTTATCTTTTGTAGCTCATTTAAGTTGCTCTATGAAGAGCATCACCTAAAAAGCCCAAAATGTGCATTTAGACTGCTTTTGTCACATCAATGTCTGTGTCTTAGTTTGTAACTGTTTGTATTTGCTTACATCACAGGCAAAAAGAGCAACACTGCAGAAAAGTCATTTCCTCCAGCAGAGCCACCAGAACCAGTTTTGCCTGGGAGCTTGGCTATTGGCTCAGTGTCTCTGGCTGTAGCCAAAACTGGGGCAAAAACACAGGGTATCCCTCTCTACAAATACATAGCAGCTCTGAAGAACAGAGAGGTTAGACCACACACGTACAAACACATATTCACAAAAACACTACACTGGGAGCAACATGTAAAAATGTCTTTAACACTTTTTTTCAGGTTCCGACACAGTTTCACATCCCTGTCTCTTTGGTTACTTTGCTGAGCTGTGGGAAGACTTCTCCTGGAAAATTGAGTTTACTGGAGGAAGTCATCCTGATCCCCAAAGCTGGACAACGAGTCAAACAAGTACTCACCACTCTTCAAACATCTCTGTGTAGCTGTTACATGTTCTATCTGTTGGTAGTTGGTCTAGATATGTTCACTGTATAAAGTTAGTGTCCTTTGTTTTTTTCTTAGTTAAGCTAAGGCACCTCAGTTCTTCTTTTTTTCCATTTTCCCTGTAGTGTTTGTTAAACGCAATGAACTGTGAACTTTTTCAACAGATCATCACAATGACCCTTGAGTTACAGAAGGAGATGATGCGAATAGTGAACACTTCAACAAAAGCCGGGGTGAGGGACATTACAATTTATTCACTGTAAAAATAGGACCTGAGTTCACACAGGTTTTATAAGAGCACATAATGTAGACGGTGAAGGCAGGATTCAAAGCCTTTTATGTTACTGAGCTTTCCTAAATGTTACATAGGAAAAAGGAAAGTTGTTTTTCATTCTCATGGCTAGTCTTCAAATTAACTCAGGTATGCAGGCCTGGAGGTATGTCGAAATGCTTATTAAAGCATTCAATACTTTTTGTTCATGCAGTATTTGTACTGTATATACACAGAGTTGTCTTCTTTATTGTTCACTGACCCGTAGCCCTAACATTCATAACGTGAACAGTGAAGAAGGTGAGTGCACACACTTCGAATAATCTTGCAATGACAACCTCTCATTCAAACCTATGAATTCTTATCTTTTGTCATTCACATGCTGCATCAGCTAAGCACAGTACATAGAGGTTGTTGACAAGGCAAACTTTATCTTTGCACCAAGGCCACCCAGGCAATGCTGTGTGACAGTGGAGTGCTGGCTGTGAACTACGAGCGGCCCGAGCAGCCTCTAGATCTAATCACTGAAGCCTGCACTAACTTTGGACTGGCACTGGGAACAGAGATCCATTTAGCAGTACACTGTGCTGCCCCTGAGCTAATGGACTATGTAAGTTGACAAAAGGTAGTTGCTGGCTTTATGTGACCCAAGGTGTTTGCAGCAGTGGTGATTTTAGCCCTTAACTTGAAACTTGAAAAAAAAACTGTTAATCTATTGTGAGCTAAGGAGTTCTAATCTAGGAATATCCCTGCATTGTGAAACTAAACCCAGAATCTAGTGCCGAGATCATTCAGAAAAAAATTCTGAGCCATTTTCTGAAAATAGTGCTTGTCAGCCAAAATTGCATACATCTTTAATTTTCAAAAGTTATTAATACTGCATTTTGGAAATGTCTGCTTTTCCATGGATAAATATGCAACTTCATTTGTAATACCACCTGACCTTTGTAGTAATGGCTCAGCATTAAAGTAAGTTTTCTTTTAAAATGTTTTCTAGTTACATAATTCCATGTTTCCCCTACCATGATGGTCCAAAATGATGTTAAAATGTACAGTTAGCACAGTAGAATAACGTTTAAAAAATGTACGTTAAAAGGGTTCCAGGTACCCCTAAAGCTCTGATCCTAGAATCGCCCCTGGTTTGAAGTCATTGTGTGAGTGTCGTCTTATAAATCAATTCTATATGCATATAGCTGAAGAGGTCAGTTCACATGTAAATACAGTATAGGCACAGCTGATAGAGACAACAAGCAGCAAGGAGAATGACATTTGGTTTCTGCTTCTCTTCCCCTCAGTCTAAAGGAAAGTATGAAATTGCAACAGGAGTTTTGAAGTCTCCAGATGAATTAGTTGATTTATACCAAACCCTCATCAGCAAATACCCAGCGGTGGTGGCCTTAATCGATCCATTTAGGAGAGAGGTAAGTCCACAACATTAAAAATCTTTTGTCAATATGTTCAAGTTCATGTATATACACAATATTGTTTATATGTTATAGACAATATTGTTTACATAACAATATTTTTTATTCATTCTTTTATTCTATGGCTCTCAGACCCAAGCCCTTTGGTTCCTACTGAAGATGTAAATCTTAATGGATAATGGTCTGTAGGGACAGAACTCTGAAGAGAATGGCATGTTTCTGCTCATAAGCTTGTAATAAAAGATGAACCCCATGGTTGACAGCTGTAGCCATGAAAGCTTGTGGAAGTTAACATTGAGATAGCCTATTGACAGGCTTACATACGACAAGTTGCTGTACTTACAGATGGGGAGTTGCCGATTTTGTTCGATGGAGTACACCCCTGATTTACTGTAAACAACTTGTCGCCGGGTGGGTCTGGCAATAGTCACAAGTAGGGCTGCAGCTATTGATTATTTTAGTAATCAAGTATTCTACCGATTATTCCATCGATTAATCGAGTAATCGGATAAGAAATACTTTTGTTTTATTGAAGAGCAATAATATGAAATAGAGTGGTTTAATTTTCGAGTTTTTCCAAAGGGATAGTCAACAAGTCGTCTCCTTAGATCAGACTGTGGTCACCACTACGTATTTTCCTGTCTTTGTTTTTGCTAGTTATTGTGTTTGGTGTAGTTTCATCGTCCACACGACTCTGTGATTTACTTTTGTCGGTCCGCTTTGTGGAATGGATGATTAAGTTAGACTGGATGTTTTCTGTTGAGATGCTGAAGCATTGACGTTGTGATATTATTGTGGTAAGCTAGTTTGGTTTTTCAGTAGACACACTGTACAGAGTTTTTGTTTTAATTACGTTTGAAGTGATTCCAAACTTTGGACACTTTCTGTGGTTTTCTCCAGCCTGTCTCTTCTCTTAGCCCCTCACTATTTACGCTCTTTCTTCATTTTGTAATCTGTGCCGATTTCATGGCATGTGTCGCTAGCAGCAGCGACAGCCCGGTGTGCGACAGTAATAATCATCCGCGCGGAAACACCATGAGCGATACAACGTTTGTAACATTGATTAAATGAAGCTTCGAGGCAAATCATTTTGTATTGAGGATTTTTAGTAATCAAATTATTGTTATATTATAAATTTTAAATTTTAAATGTGCGTTAAAAACGCATATCAACCCTTGTTATTTTGAGTAAAGTGTTGTATGGAAAAACTGGGTAACAGAGTTGACGTCTCAATCGCGTTGTGCTTGTTTGCCGCTCGCTCTCTTTTTTTGACCGCCCTTTTTCATACGGTCCATCACCCACACACATATGTGAGAACACTTCACTGTTCCGCTTAATTGTAGGAATTCTGCTTTGTGCTGCTCTACAGGGTTTGGTAAAATAGTAGGCCTACTTTAGAAAAGCTTTTACTAACATGGTCTTTGTTTTTTCATTTCGCGTAGTACTGTGTCTAATATTAGGCTGCATATGGTTTCACACTAGTCACTTTCTTATATAATGTAAGTTGTTTTTTAGGCCTTGGTTTAATCATTTAAATCTGAAAACAATTAGTTAGGCTAGTAGCAATTTTATCAGTATGTCTGCACATCTGTTTAATACAACACAACACAACTTTTTTTTTGTTTAATAGTTAAGACCATCGGATAGGCCTTTTTTAATGATATATTGGGCGCTAAACTCTAATTGTCCCCGGTTTTCATCATCAGAAATCTGGTCACTTTATTATACACGTGCATACGCTTAAACCCTCTGAGACCGAGCTTGTCATATACGATAACAAAATGCGCAGTTTATTAATGGTTTAATAACCTAATCGGTAAACGCTGGCTCCTTACCGTCGTCGTCCTCTGAAAGATAACAGCTGTGCTGGTCCGATGCTGTCCTGTCCCCGGGGAGATCGTAGCCCTTACAAAAGATCTTCTATCCAGTCTGGAACCCGTGCTTCTTTTCGGGGACTTGTGTACAATAAATCCATACAATTAGATACCATATTGATAGTCTTGTTGTCATACTTTATTTAAATGTAATTCAGATTTTATCAACCTAGGCAGGTCTCAATGTACCTGGGCGGGGCGCCCATGTAGAACCTACTGTATGTATGGGTTTGCGTAGTATTTCTTGTTGTACCTTTGTTTATTTGGGTTTGTGAGAGATGTTTTTATGCATATGTATGAGCATTTGTACAGCATGTTCTTTGCTCAAATGTGTATCTTCTTGTCTTGTGTATTGTGTGTTTGTGCTTCTGTAAGGACATGGACCAGTGGGAGAAGCTGAGCAATGTGATTGGAAACTCATGTTCGCTGCTCTCTGACATCACCTACAAGTCAAAGGCCCCACCCCTTCCGGGAGTCAGAGGTCACATCTTAAAACACATTCATGAGACAACAGTCAGTGATTTGATCTGCATCACATCAGATCACCAAGGTAACACATCCACTGAGGTGGGGTCAATAACATTAAATTCTGGGTAGGAAAGATAGCAGTACTACTGCTCAATTCAGTTGTTAGTTGGTAAAATTCAACTCAACTTCCACAGGAGGAATACAACATAGGAACATCATTCTTTGACTTTCCGACTCTATTTGGAAACTTTAAGAAGCATATTTGCTGTTTCAAGCTTTCTGTTTGAAGAGTTTATTAATCAATTGCACCAATTAGTCTGATAATGTCTCCGAAACGGTTTGTAAAATAGAACATTAACACGTCAACCCCCAGTGCTCACAGTTTGTGGAGAATATACAAAACAGTTACTAGATACATTCTTTCAAAAGACATTGAAATTTGGATTATACTGAATGCACGTCACATTGCTTTAGATGCTTCCTTTGTAAGATGTGTTGGAAAAAGTCTTTTTCATACTGTACACTTCCATTCCATGACCAACCAGGTTGTCAATACTAACATATTTAGTGCCTGATTTTTCTGCACTCTCAGCACTCTCGGCACCTTTCTGCTTCAACCACTGCTTTCCAGTAATTTAACCCCCTCCACCTCCTACATTCAGCACCTATTTAAAATCAGTAAGAATTAATATATTTCAGCTGTTGTGTATGGTCTGGCAGAGTGAGTCGTGAGCTCAGAGACAGGTCTGGGTTACAATTTAATAGATTTGTTCTGGGAGAAGACACTCAAATCCATGTTATTGTTGAAATAGTAAAACCATGATGCAAGTGTCCTGACAGAAATGCAGTTGTTGAAGCCATGGTACCCTGAGCTGTATTAAGTATACTCAGCCCTCATATATTCTGCAAGCACTTGTGGATAATAAGCCACATTTTGACCCACGGTTCTGTGCTCTTTCAAGTCCCTAGAATTATTTTTAAGGAACTAAAATTCCTTGAGCCCATTGTTGTTTTTCCACCACAGTCTAAAGACCCCTAAGAAAAGGAGTCCTCTGACCTATAAAGAAACATGATGAGATGAATGCTTCTGGTGGTCATAGGGGTAAACAAACTGCAGTTCACTGTGCCTGCCTGTTTCACTTGAAAAAACAAACAACAACATATATATATATATATATATATATATATATATATATATATATATATATATATATATATATATATATATATTTTCCCAATGTGCTTTAAAACTAACCTGACGCGGCAGACGGTTTGAACCATCAGTCAGAACCATCTGAGAAGCCATCATTGAAAACATTTTGAGAAAGGGCAGGCACTTTCAAAAAACCTCTCTCGCTTGTCTGACACACTTGTCTGCAGCTGGCAGTTCAGTGTCTCTCTTTTTAAAAATGAGTCAAGAAGCCGACAGAAAAGCCAAAATTTACTTTTAATGTTATAGATAAATGTTCGCCCCTCATCCTAAAATGCTAATAAATGGATAGGAAGGTTCCTGTACTTTCAGAAAGTACTACCCTCCTTAATTTATTACCCAAACTTAATTTAGAACCTGGTCCCTGCGGTCAAAACGCAATGAGTACCTTTAGAAGGTTTTGGTTGAAATGTGGCTATGGATACTAACAATCAATCAATCAAATGTTATTGTAGTGTAAAATCACCATTAAACTTCTCAGTGCACTTTACAATTAAGGTAACACAGAAATAACAGACCGCAACAATTGAACAGCATTAAAGCAGTATTAATAAACAATAGAAAACCAGCAACATAAGACACTAAGTCAAAAAGGATGCAGAAAGGACGGTGTGTTATGGTTGGCTGTAGTATAAGGAGTAGAGGTGGGTTTTCAATTTAGATTAAATAATGTCAACTGAGTGAGCTTCTTTAACATGTAGTGGGAAGCCGTTCCAAAGATGGTAACCAACTGATTTTTAGTTTACTAGGGGAATGACCAGGAGACCAGCATCAAGGGAGCGGAGAGAGCGATCCAGTGTATATGGTGTGAAAAGCTCAGATAAATAAGGTGGTGCGAGTCTATGCAGGGCCTTATATGTTAAAAGAAGAACCTTAAAATCAGCTCTAGCACTGGAAGCCAGTGAAGAGAGGCCAGAACGGGTGTTGTGTTATGTGATCATATTTTCTAGTTTTTGTCAGGATTCTGGCTGCAGTGTTCCGAGCAAGTTGAAGGCCTCTAGTGGCACAATTTGGAATACCAGAAAAAGGACATTGCAGTAATCAAGTCGGGAAGACACAAATGCGTGGAGTTCCAGCATCACAAAATGATAAGATGGGTAGAATTTTTGTAAATGTTACTGCGATAGAAGAATGCTGTCTTGGTAATAGCCTTAATGTGAGACTGGAATGCCAGGTGAGGATCAAAAATCCAAAAACTGTCAGTCTAGGCTACGTGAGAAGTTGCATGTTGAGATCTGTTTGAGTGCACAAGTGTAATCAGTGAACTATGGCGGCATTTCCATCGGAGTGCGTTTCCTGTTCATAAGAGGTGCAACAGTCAAGAGTGTTAAGCAGGGCACTGTTCAGGTTGTCTGTGATATTATGAAGGGAAGCAAAAGTAGTATTGCAGGAACCAAGTATGTCAGGTAAGCACTCAGCCAGTGTAGACTAATGGCGTTTTTCCATTACATGGTACCTGCTCGACTCGCCTCGACTCTACTTGCCTCGCCTCGACTCGACACACTGTGCATCCGTTTTCCATTGCAGATTTTAGTACCGCCTCAGCGTGGCTGGTCGTCTATGCCGGCTCGACGCAAACACCAGCGCACAAGTATAAACATCAGGCCACTTGAGCTTGTTTTCCAGTTCTGTGGAGGCTCCACGCAGAGCTTTCACCGTAGCCTGTGTAACTAGCCTGATGTTTATACTTGTGCGCTGGTGTGTGGGTCGAGCCGGCATGTGTGTGTGTACGTAGGCTACGGCGAAAGCTCTGCCTGGAGCCTCCGCAGGACTGTAAAACAAGCGGCGCCGTAGTAAACTGTCGTGACCTAACGCGACACACACAGAACATGGAAGGTGTGTTGTTGTTGCCAGAAGACACATTTTGTTTCAAATGAAACTGGAGGCAGCAAAAAACAACACAGCTGGCTAAACTATTTAAAAATCGGGTTTGTTCAGGACACCCCCGTCTGTCGCTTTCACGTCACCTTTTGGTATCGGCTCAGCTCGCTTGGAACCTCGACTGAGGTGGTACTAAAAAAAGAACCTGTTAGCAGGTACCAGGTACTTTTTTTCGTAATGGAAAACCAAAAAAGGCGAGTAGAGTCGAAGCGAGTCGAGCAGGTACCATGTACTGGAAAAGTGCCATTAATGTTGCTGTCAATAGGGCGATAGGTGTATGTGTCAGGCTCTGAACAATTACTTTGAGTACAGAGAGAGACACTGAAGAAGACACAAAAATGGTCAGAGACTGGAACCTCCATGATAGATAAGATGTCAGCATCAATGCTCTTTGTAATTATTAGGTCCAGTGTATTTCCACGTTTGTGAGTGGTGCTCTTCACATACTGAGTAAATTCGAGACTTGTTACAAGGTCCCTAAATGCCACTGCTCTAGTGTCTGAACAGTCCTTAACATGCAGGTTGAAATTGCCAAGTAAAATGACTTTATCATATTTTACAAGAGCAATTGACAATAGTTAAAAAGCCTAAGTTGTGCTTTGGGGGTCTGTAGGTAGTTATTGGAAGAATGGGTTTGTGAGTTTTAATAACCATGGCTAAGTATTTGAAATTGGAGAAATCTCTGAAAGTGCACTTAGTTCAGGAGAACAAGTTTGAATGTGTAGTTGCAACACCACCCCCCTTTTTCCCTTCTCTAGCAAGGAATTAGAAGTAGTCCGAAGGAGAAGCCTCAATTAGTGTTGCTGAGGCACTGGGTGAGAGCCAACATTCAGTGAGGAATAAGAACCGTAGTCCATACTGAGAAATGAAATAAAATCATTAATGTAGAAACTCTTACTACAGAGTGATTTAATGTTGAATAGCGCACATTTTAAATCAACAGAAGAGAACTTAAGAGAATGTAATGTGTCCAGTTTAGACATTGTCTGTTGGCAGGGAACAGCAGTTAGGTTTGACAATTGTGCAAACTGAGTTGAGTACACCCTGGTACCTCTATCTCTAATCAGAACGGGAATTTTAAACATCATATCCTCAGGGCTGATTTCACATTGAGAAGTGCTTTGTGAGGGACAGTTGATGGGATGAGATGAGAGTCAGGAGATTGTATGTGATTACACAGCAAGCTCAATGTTCATAGACAGCAGAGTGGACCCTCTGTAGTTTGGGTGAACTAGAAACACAACTTAATCTAACCCAGTATGAAGCTTTATCTGATTATCTTCATACCAGCATTAAACTACTAAAACTAATGAAAGCAATAGACTTAATGAATGTGGCTTTTAAGGGTGGATAATATTATCCTGGCCCCCCGCCTGACTAAAACTTCCATTTCCTAACACACTGTTCTGCTGTACACTCATATTTTGACCTGTAATTTGTTTAATACTTTGTTTCTGTCCCAGTACTCACTAACGACCCAGCCAAATTCATGAGCAGGAGCGTGGGTTGTGTTTGACTTCTACTCTACACAGGTCAAAGACATTTATCTCAAGGAATAAACCATTTATAGCAAATGGTTGTACAGTTAGACATGGCAACAAAAAAAGGCTCCGCTGTTTGAGGGAGCTCTCAAAGAATCTGAGATGCCACAATAATGTGTTCTGTTAGGAGAACTAATCCCACCTTACTAAACATACATGAACAATAAATCTTAGTTAAATCAAAAATAACTAAATGACACCCACCCTTTCCGGTGGACCACCATAGGACCTTATTTGGGAAAGAATATGTACAGTAATGAATGGGGAAAGGCAAATTATTTTTATTTATTTATTTCTTTGAATTGAGCCATGAATTACACGTATGATCTTCTTTAATTAAACAGATAATTTTGCAAGTCAAGAAAGTCTCAGTTTGTGGTTAAACTGTTGAAGTATCAGACTATGAAAATACATAATTAGTAAGACTACTCAGGCCAAAGTCTCTTAGTGCAACTCGCTGAAGCTACGATGTCTTTGTCTTTGGTAGCGGGATGTAACGTTACTCACACGTAATGGACGTCTTTCTCTTCCCCGCTGATACAAAAACACTTCATAAAACAAACTGTAGGTTACATGTGTTGTGGAATGAGCTAAGCTAGCTAGCTAGCGAGCAAGCTGAGCACCAAGCAAGGTGACATACCAGCTTACTAGATCTGTTAAATTGACCAACATCATATGTGTAATTCATGACTCAATTCAAACCGGACCAAAACATAATTTTATAAAAATCATTTCTCTCTTCCCATTACTGTACATATTTTTTCTGAAATAAGGTCCCATGGGGTCCACCGGAGAGGGGGGTTACTTGGCCTCTCTATAGTAGCAAAAAAGGAGGCGGTTGGGGACCTGCAGTGAGAAGTTGAGAAGTGTCATGTAATAATGGCTGAGCTGTACACCAGCATGAATATGACTGGATAAATCAGTCAGCTGAGCCAAACAAGCATGCTGAAGCTAAACTTTATTGTCAGTACTATATCAAAATTCCTCTTAATTTTCATCTGTGAAATATTGCTTCTATGGTGGAATTATATCAATTAATTGTGTGTGTGCGTGTGTGTGTGTGTCTGTCTGTGTGTGTGTGTTTGTGTGTGTGTGTGTGTGTGTCTGTGTGTCTTTTTACCTTCTACCAGGTTCAGTGTTAATGGGAACGACATACAGTGAGCCCTGCAGTGATGACTCTTTGTCAGATATAGTGAGTCTAATTCCCTCTATTTCATTTAGTGTTTCCAGCTTCATGTCATCGGTCTGATCAGAGAACAGTTCTGCATATCTTCTCCACATTCAGAGTAGGAAACCTCATTCCAAAGCAGCAGCCATCTGCGGTAATGATGTGCTGTGTGTGTGTGTGTGTGTGTGTGTGTGTGTGTGTGTGTGTGTGTATGTGTGTGTGTGTGTAATATCATGAAATATTCCATACGGAGCTTACAGTTAAGCTGCCTGTCTGGCAGTGAGTAAACTGAATATCTACTGTATACTGATTATCAGGGAATATGAATATGTAAACTTAGGCTCTGGGAAATTGGGATGGGCATTTCCCAATATTTTCGCACCAAACACCAAATGGGAACATTACATACAGAGGTATTGCCAATTAGGGTTGGGTACCGAACCTGGTACTTTTACCGGTACCGACCGAATCACGTTGGTACTACCGAGTATTGGTTCACGTAAAAGTAAGAGTAAGTAAGTAAGTAAGAGAGTAAGCGCAAGCTTATCTGTCCTCTCTGCATGTTGACAGAGAGCAGAGGTCCTACACACACACACGCGCACATAGAGGTACGGACGGAGGAATAAAAACTACGTCGGCTCTGAAGTTTTGTTGAAGTCACAGAGAGTCACGGCAATGCCGATAAAGTGGTTTCAAGTGTGGTTACAGTTTTTGAAAACTTAACGCAGACACCTTTCACTGCGCTGTTGACATTACACTTCCTGTGAGACGAGCAGCCACAATGGTGGTTTCTATGCCCTGGGGACTGACTGACAGGCTGAGGTTGTAAGGCAACATTTCTACAGCGGCTTTCAGCAGCAAGGCAATTCAAAGTGCGTTACATGAAACATTAAAAAGCAATTAAAAATGGTCATGATGAAAATAAAACAGGCTAAAAAAGAATAATATACAAATACAAGAATAAAAGTTGAATAATTATTCAATTTAATAGGTTGTAGGGACGGGTTTGGGAGGAGAGAGGGAGGGGTTGTCATGAATTCCGCCTCCTGAGTTCATTTTCTGCCTCAGTTCCTGTTTTTCGCCTGTGATTCTGTGTTTTCTGGGAGTTCTTGAACGCACCCTGTCTGGTTGCCTGGCGACGAAGCAAGGCGGGAGAATCTGCAACCACCCACACCTGTGTCTCATCTGCAATCTGCACACCTGGTCCTGATCATCACCTCTCCACCAGAGTAACCTATCTGCCTGTCTGACGGAAATGAAGGCTCAGCTCGGGGTTCCTGCAGATCTCCCTATGCCTGCTATTCCTGTTTCATTCTGTGAGCCCAAAGTACCAACACCAGATAAGTATGAAGGAGATTTCCTCATGCAGTGTGGACTGGTTTTTGACTTGCAGCCCAATTCCTATGCCACAGACAAGGCTAGGATAGCCTTTGTGATTGAACTGCTGCGTGGGAGGGCTCTGGAGTGGGCTTCGGCCCTTTGGGAGCGACAGGATTCCTGCATTTGTTCATACCAGAGATTCACGGCTGAGATGAGGAAGCTTTTTGACCACCCTGTCCGAGGTAAGGACGCATCTAAAAGACTGTATTCACTCCGCCAGAGAGCCCGCAGCGTATTGATGAATTCAGGACATTGGCAGTGGAAAGTGGGTGGAATGAGGAGTCATTAAAGGCTGCTTTTCATCAGGGATTAACTGAACAACTCAAGGATGAACTAATTTCTTATCCCGAGCCTAAGGACCTTGACGAACTGGTGGCGTTGTCCATTCGGGTGGATAACCGATGCCGGGAGAGAAGGAGGGAGAAACGAGGAGGCTCTGCCTACCATTCACCGGTTCTGTTGCCATCCAGGTTCAGACACAGATGGGATTTTACCAGCCGTTCGACATCCCACGAGATTCAAGGAGAGTGTCAGTCATCTGATCCGGAACCCATGCAGGTGGGACGTTACGGGTTGTCTGTGGAGGAGCGCCAGCGTAGACGTGAGTCCAACAGCTGTCTTTACTGCGGTAAAATGGGCCATTACATCTCCTCATGTCCACAGCGCCCGTTAAACTCCTAGGCTCGCTAAGTGTGGGAGGCTTCTTAGCGAGCCAACATCAGTCCCCCAAGAATCCTGTCAGACCCAGTTTTCCTGTCACACTCATTAGCAATAACCAGTCTGTTGAGATTAATGCTTTGGTCGATTCAGGGGCAGATGACAGTTTTATGGATACTGACCTGGTGGAACAGCTTGGGCTCTCCAAGGAACAACTCCCGGAGGCCATTGAAGCTACCACTCTTAACAGCAGACTTCTTGCACGTATAACCATGAGGACTGAACCTGTGAAGATGCTGTTGTCTGGTAACCACTCGGAGGTCATGTCCTTTTTCATTTTGCCATCTCCTCGCGCTTCACTGGTTCTGGGTTATCCCTGGTTGAGAGAACACAACCCTACGTTCGACTGGGTGACAGGAAGGATAACCAGATGGAGTATTGATTGCCATGCTAATTGCCTTAAGTCTGCTTGTTCCCATTCTGTGTCCAGTCAGGTATCTAACCATGCCCCCCAGGATTTGTTCCAAGTTCCTGAAGTCTATCACGGTCTGGGTGAGGTCTTCAGCAAGCAAAGGGCTCTTTCCCTTCCCCCTCACAGACCATATGACTGTGCCATAAACCTGGGACGCCTCTACAGCATCTCTCGACCTGAACGCGAGGCTATGGAGTCCTACTTAAAGGATTCTCTTGCTGCTGGCCTCATTCGTCCCTCCTTTTCACCCCTGGGAGCGGGGTTCTTCTTTGGTTGGTAAGAAAGACGGGTCCCTTTGGCCATGTATTGATTACCGTGGGTTAAATGATATTACAATCAAGAACAAGTATCCTCTGCCTTTGATGAACTTGAGAGCTTTTGACTCTCTGCAGGGCTCTATTGTGTTCACTAAGCTCGACTTACGCAATGCGTATCATCTCGTCCGGATCAGAGAGGGGGACGAATGGCTGACGTGATTCAATACCCCCATGGGTCATTTTGAGTATCTGGTCATGCCTTTTGGACTCACCAATGCCCCTGCGGTATTCCAAAGTGTGGTAAACGATGTTCTGAGAGATATGATCGGTCAGTTTGTGTTTGTCTACCTGGATGATATTCTCGTTTTTTCCAAGGATCTTTCCAGCCATGTCCAGCATGTCAAACAGGTCCTACAATGACTATTGGAGAACCGCCGTTTTGTTCAGGCCGAGAAGTGTGACTTTCACACCATACCACTTCCTTCCTCGGTTACATCATCTCTGAGGGTCAAGTGAAGATGGATCAAGAGAAGGTTAGGGCGGTTATTGATTGGCCTCAGCCCGGTACTCGGTTACAGCTCCAGAGATTTCTGGGGTTTGCCAACTTCTACCGGCGATTCATCCGTGACTACAGTCGGGTGGCCGCTCCGTTAACTGCCCTGACTTCAAGCAACAGAGCGTTTTGCTGGACTCACCTGCTTCCATGTACAAAGCCAAATAAATACTTACCTTTTTTTCATTCTACTTAGCTTGTCCTTGTCTGCTTTTGGGTTCCTGTCCTTGTGAATCGTGACAGGGGTTTTATAATTGTTTTTGTTTAATTTCTGTCAGTGTAAAATATTCTAAATCAATAACATAATGTAAAGTAAATAGGTTTGGAATTATTTTTACAACTGAATTTTTTTTTTTTTTGTAATTTAGAGAAAGTACCGGGCACCGAATTCCAGGTACCGGTATCAGTAGTGGTATTGGTTCAGATGCGAAAGGTACCCAACCCTATTGCCAATGAAGTAGTACTTCACTTGACTTGACTTGACTCTGCAGTCAACCTCACCAACAAGGCCCTGGACCTCCACTGACTCCTTGGACCAGACCTTCCTCAGCAGCGCTGTGGAGGAAGGTCTGGTAATGCGAGACTATCCTCCCCTTGGTGGCAGGGCACTCCTTTCCTCAGCACCAGTTTGTCTCTCACAGAGTGTTGCTCTTCTTCTCCTCCCTCAGGCTGTGGGCCTGGGCCTGGACTATATCAAACTGGGAGGTCTAAGGAGTGCTGAGACCATGACTAAATTCAACCGGCTGATTTCTATAGAGGAAGAACTGGCCCAACAGGGAATCCTAGGTACGTTTTTCATACTCCTCCCTTGTCTTTAGCCGGACAGAGAAAAAGGAGGCCAGACAAAGCCAGCGAGAGAGGTAGGAATCCCTAGGCTTGAGAACACACCGCTCCCTCTCTGTGTTCGATGTGAAAGGAAACTGTGTGTGAGGGATCATACAAATGTGTATGTGTGTGTGTGTGTGTGTGAGTAGACCTGTTAATTGGCCCCCTAATTACACACGGGGACAAATACTTTCCCAGCCCCAGTCATTTCCAAAAAGCATGCAGGGACACAGGAGGGTTAATGAGAGATGAGTACATGTCTGTGTGTACTCAATTCCCATCAAACAAAGTTGAGTTAACATGTTTATTGGTGTTTAATGTTTGTGTTGATCGTGCATGCTGGAGCCCAGAGGGAAAGGTTCAGCGTGCTTCAGCTGCAGCGGCAGAAACACCATTCCAGTCCAGTTATCTGAGACATCTGCGGTCTAGCTTTTGTCTGTTCACTTCATTTCATTATTTTGTCTCGTCCACAGTCTCCGAAGAGAAGCACCCCCCTCCATTGTTCACTGAAAAACCACAGGAGCAGTCCGCTACTGCAGAGAATACTCTGTCTGACACAGCCTGCTAACAGTTTCTGTTCTTATCCAGAAAGTAGGACTGATTTAAAATCTGTGTCAGTGCAACCACATTATATTTTACTTTCATACTTTAATCCTGCTGTTATTGCTTACTTGCATGTCAGGATTTCATTTATAAACCCGGCTGGGTTGATTATCAACTAAGTGCATTCATCTACCGTTGTGGTTTATTTAAAACCTGCAGTAAAAAGACAGAAAAAATGTTCAGAGAGAGGCTAAGTGGGTGAACATAACCTTCAATAAAAACAGTTTATACAACCCCCAGACATCTCGTTGCTACTTCAGTACTGTATACAGTACACGCCACATTAGCAGGTGCTGTTCACTGGACCTCATCAGTACACAATACAAGGCAAACAGAAGAGATCCACTGGTGAAGGGCATTATTTCATGTGACCACTTCTGCTATAGTACATTTCTTATGAATAAGGTTTGTAGTATAAAAAGAGAGATTCAGTTTCAGGTAGAAAAACAATATATTAACTAGGGATGTGCCATATATCGGTAATCATTTTTAATATAATGTAGTATTTAAAAAATCCTATCATGATAATGGCAATATTTGGCAACTGTTTAGATGTGACCTTTGTTGTATTATTTGTATTTTATACAGAATCTTTTGTTTGCAAACTGAAGAGCTGAGAGATCATTTTTTGTTTCAGTTTTTTACTTAATATTTGAAGGCCAACTGTTAACGTTTATGCTGACATAGAAACTATAACATCTGTTTTGTTGCAATTGTATGTTCTTGAAATTACAAAATATTGAGTTATTTGTCTATCCTGAAGAATATCATTATCGCAGATACAGTCTGAGGTATCGTGGTATTATTTCAGGCCCACCCCTAATATTCATCCACTACATATGTTTTTAACATGTTACAGTGTGTTGGTCACTGGCGCTCATCGTTGTGTCACTAAGAAAAGTCCTCTGAAACAGCATGGAGATCAGTGACTCCCACCACTTTAAAACAAAGCTTTGTCAGTTAGCACATGCCAACAGGCTGCGTCCCGTTACACTAAGACCAGAAATCATATTATCCACCTCAGTCACAAGAATAATGCCTTTTTAAGTTTAGCAGAAATGGGTTTTTTGTAGGGCTGCTCCATTATGAAAAAACTTATAATCACAATTATTTTGGTCAATATTGAAAATCACGATTATTTAACAAGATTCCTCATTGACTTTTGGAAAGATGATGAATTTATTAAATTAAAAAAAACAAACAAACCGTGAAAACACCTTCAACTGTGACATTCCCTTTAATACTTTTCCCGTTCCTATTTTTCTCTATTAGATTGTTTTTGTGATCGTTAGGAGCCAAAAATTGAAATTGGGATTAAAATTTGATTAATTGCAGAGCCCAATTTTTTTTGTGCTCTCCTATTTTGTAAATCATCACACGAATCCTCAGATGTATCCTGAGACCTCTTAGGTGTGTCTCGACCCCCCCATGTTGGGAACCGTTAATCTAGAATACTATAAAACTCTCCACCAAATGAAATTATTTCAATATTCGCAGCTTTAAAAGGCAGGCTCACCGATCACACTAATTAAAATAATAAATAATAGATTCATATTGACTAATATAGACCATTGTGAAATAAGTGAATAAATAAAATCCTCTAACCTTATTTCACAGTTGAATGATTGTGGCTTCATATCATACACTGATAAAGACCAATACTCAAACAATATATTAGCCAATTGATACAAGAGTAGACTAAATACTTCTTGATTCATTGTGTTCATTTGGCCAGTGGAAGGTCCGTGCTTTAACAGAGCTGGGTAAGAAAAGGCTGTAAGTAGCTGTCAGAGAACACACACACACACACACACAAACAACTGTGTCAGTGTTGTCCAACAAAGCCTGCCTCCTGTGTGTTTGGGACGTGTGAGGTAAAGGCCTCTTCATAACTGGTCAGCACCCTTGCTGCCCCCTCTCATGGATCCTCAGTTCCTGGAGGAAATGATTGAATGATGAAAAAAGGCTGCTTGTATACAGTGGGAAATGGAGGAGCTTCACAAATGCTTTGTGTACCAGCCGCATACAGCTGCATCAATGGGCCTGTCAAGTGAGTTTTCCCTTATTCACAGCTCTCTTCCATTAAACGTGTGGCTGACATGGCCCTGCTCACACTAACATAGTTCTGCTTCACTTGTTAAGGCTGGAAATGAAAATTTCCACTGGAGATGTTGATAGTATGGTCCAGTTGACACATTTCAGTTTCTCTGAATTCATCTGGGTTTTTTCTAGGTCATACAATTGCTCCATTTTACTTTAATGACTATAAATGAAATAAATGTTCTCAAACTGATAATTCTTCCAGTTTCATTCTATATGGTTTCTTGGTTAGCTGTAACTGACAACCTCTAATCAATGAAACATGCATACACAAACTGAGGCTGGACGCACGGCAGCGTCTCCACTGAAGCTCCCCGGCAGGCAATTACAATGTTTGGGAAAATAAATGAAATGACTAACAAAATAGGTCAAATTAAGTGTTTCCCAGACACACTAAAAAGGACCTCCCTAATTGCTGGTCCCTGAAGGGACAAGAACACAAAAACAACAAAACATTAAATTGTATCGGCCGATGACGAGGGAAGAGACGGAGAGCTGAGAATGGGCTGCGGGAGAAGAAAAGGACACAGCATGGTTTGTGTAATTACATGTTTTGCCTCGATCAGCGGTGTGTGTACCGTCCGTCAATCAACATCAGCGAGTTGGGCGGCTGGAGCAGATGGCGGAGTAAAGAACTGAGACAGTCATTGACTGTGTCTCTGCTGAGGGAAGGAAGACGGAGACAACAGATCCTCTCTGAATCAGAGACTATAGTGCATGTTGGCGTACTATTGAGATGTGCCAAGACGGCATCCACTAGAATTCAATGACATTTTATTTATAGTGTCAAATCACAGCAGGAGTTCTCTCAGGACACTTTACAGATAGAGTAGGTCTAGACCACACTATCATTTACAGAGACCCAACAATTTCCCACGAGCAGGCATTTGGAGCAACAGTGGCGAGGAAAAACTTCTTGACTCTTGGTGGGGCGGCTGGGACACAGAAACTAGAAGAACCTCGCCGCGGTAGGGAGGATATGAGGACGGGACATAAATCAATACAAAGGCCTTCTCCTTCCCATTTACTCCGACACTCTATCCTCCAAGATGTCCTCCAAGATAATTCACACATCCTCATGCTGCTTGTGTCATGAGAAAATAGAGCAGGGAAAACCAAATATGCTCTCTGCACAACTGATTAGTTTATAGAATCTCCTCACAGGCCATTTCCTGTTTCTACCAGCTCCACTGTTGTGACCAAATGAGCTGTTAAATAAAATTAGAGTGTGACTTCCTGCAGCGAGGGATGAATGAGCGTGTGGAAGATGGAGTGGAGTCTTTGAAGCCTGCTGCTGATGAATCTGGTTAGAGATGAGCAGCAATGACATTTCCTCAACACTCTGTCGGGGGAGGTTGACGCTGGAAATTGCACCTCAGTGCTAAATGAAGCCTGAGCTTTAATTAACAGCGCAACACAATAGGTGACGGACATCGCCCACAGTTCACAGCTCTCACGTTTCAATCCCTCGCTCGAGGAAGTGTCTGGGAAATGTGGGCAGGTGTCGAGGGGAAACAAAACAACACGCGAGCAGCCCACCATTGTGGTTAAATCAGCAGCGCAGTCATTGTGATTTTCAAAGGGCACAGGCTGATCCTCTGCTCCATACCTGACTAACACCCACCACTGACTGAGGCTTAAAGGGGAAATCCACCCTAAGACCCTTTAACACTGTTACAAAACAGCTAGGGGTGAAGTGTTTTGCATTTCTGGACTCATTGAAATGCCCACTGGTGCGACTTTCCTCATCATATCATTATCATTTGTTTTAAAATCACATTTTATTATTTACTCAGAATGAAACAAATGTTTAACCTCCACATATAGGGAGAAATCTATTATAGAGATTTCTCCACCAACAGTAGCCTCAGTAGACCAGAATGCATTGCAGCTATGACACATGTTTGGTACATTTTTGAGCAAAATCATTCAAACTAACTCAACTATTGGACATATATGTCTGCAATCCATAATGACAGACAAGCAGAGACTTTGGGTCTAAAGTGACTGATTCCAACCCTGTCCACTATTCTACTATTCTACTAAATGACATACTGTACCAGCTTGTTTTGCCAAATGCATTTTGAAGGGAACGTAACTGCTGCTTGGATTTTGTTCCAAGCAGTCACAACATTTTTGGAGTTAGGAGGTGCTACCACACACAAGGAGGGGTCAGGGTGGATCTACAACAGAGACTGGGGTTTGGGTCTACTGTTACACACCAACCAGGCGGTCGACCGTCGGCAGTAAAGCCAGTCGGACTGATCAGTCGGGTCCCCGAGGTCCAAAAAAATGCCTCAAAACACACTGAGGCGGCACCGACTTGAGCGTACGCTCTGCACGTAATACGTCTCCATAGCAGCAGGCGGCGCTAATCTGGATTGTTTCCCAGAAAATGAAAACCGGCAGCTGATTGGACGAACGCGTCACGTGGGTCTTTTTTCTCCGGAAATTCACAACCAGACTGTCATGGCGGCTCATTCAGAATACGATCTCATATTGGACTAAAATAGTTCACCGAAACGTGTTTCTGAAAACATTTGAAGAGAGAAACAGGCCGTGCAGTTGCTGAATCTGTCTTCATTTCAGATCAACAAAGGTCAGTTTAAAAGATTTTAGTCAGATTTTGAGAGGCTCATCCCGCTCGTCATTTCCAGGTGAGTCCCGACTGCCCTGTCTCTGACTGAACATGTCAGGGTCAGCCAAAATGAAGGTCGACAGCTCCTCCAACGGACGACGGCACGGAACACACCGAACAGACTCGAGTCACCGACCTCACCAGACTGTCAGACGGCCGATTATCTGGTTGTGAGGCCACAATCTGACACACCACATTGTGAGGCCTAACCCTAACCCTAACAGACATGTGGCTAAGGTAAGGGAGATATTGTGGATTTATTTAAACATTAATAAAGTAAACACATACTGTTATCTTTCCTGAATCCTAACCAAGAGCTTTTCTGTTGCCTAAACAGAAGCATCCATCTGTCATCTGTAACCGCTTATCCTTTACATGGTCGCAGGGGGAGGGGGGGGGGCAAATTATTGTTTGATGGTTTACATTTTTTCATTTAATATTTCTGAAAATATACATTTACATGAGTCCAACATATTATTAGTAAAGATACAAACCCCAATTCCAATGAAGGAATAAAAACAGAACTCAATGATTTGCAAATCCTTTTCAACCTGTATAATTGAATACACTACAAAGACAAGATATTTAATGTTCAAACTGATTAAGTCAATGTTTTTTTTTTTGCATTTTGAATCTGATGCCTGCAACACATTCCTAAAAAGCTGGGACAGGGGCAACAAAAGTCTGGGAAAGTTGAGGAATGCTCAAAACACACCTGTTTGGAACATTCCACAGGTGAACAGGTTAATTAGTTACAAATCTTTTTTTACCAACATTGGATGGCCGTGACCTTCGATCCCTCAGGCGGCACTGCATTATGTAAAGGATATTACCACATGGGATCAGTAAACCATTGTCAGTTAACACAGTTTAAAACTTTGCAGTGATTTATGTGGTGGAAGTTCCAGAACCACCATGTTGTGGTATGATGAGACAAAGGGAAAACTTAGACAACATCAGGTCATTCATAGGTCACAGGTCAGGGGACGAGAATATTCAGCCGGTCTCTAATAACCAAAGCTGTCCATGTATAATTATGTATATCTCTACAGATTCAGGGAATCTAGACAGCTGCATGATAAGGGAATGTTTTGTTTCAGGACTGTCTCCTTTTGGAGGTCGGTGGAAACTAGGCTTAGCCATCTGTGTTTACGGCGCCCACGATATCTTTGATTTTATTGAAGGACAGGCTAAACGTAACGCCTCCAGCTGAGTTTAAATACACCTCCAGGAAGACAGGAACTTCAGAGAGTTGGGACGACATGACACAATAACATATTGTGGTTATACCATACTGTCTACCTTAATCTCTCCTCAATTGAGAGTCCATTAAATGCTCCTGTGGAAGTCATCAAGGTCTCCCGAATCTTCTTCACGTAAATTATGTGAAATGAGTTGTGTTGCTCCTGACTTTTTCCTAAACAATTTGGTGTCTGGAAATTCTTAAGTCCGTGTAGCAGCTAGTTCAAACTGCAGGCTGGTTGCAGCAAAGAGGAGGCAGTGCCCTACATGAACTGGTAGCCTAACACCTATTCTCCACCGGGCGTGTCTGCGCTGCGTTCTGGAGGCGTCGAGGCCCACGCGAGCAATCGCAGCCATTCAAGTCGATGCTTGATATTCCACCAGCCGCGTCACGGCGCGTCCCAAAAGCATCCGTGAAGCAACTCTCTGCTCCATTAAAGATATGCCATGGCGCGCGGCTGAGTATGGCACGCGGCGGAGTATGTTACGCGGCGGAGTATGTTACGCGGCTGAGTATGGCACGCAGCGGAGTATGTTACGCGGCTGAGTATGGCTGCCGCGCGGCTGAGTATGTTACGCGGCGGAGTATGGCACGCGGCGGAGTATGTTACGCGGCTGAGTATGGCGCGCGGCTGAGTATGGCACGCGGCGGAGTATGTTACGCGGCGGAGTATGTTACGTGGCTGAGTATGGCGCGCGGCGGAGTATGGCGCGCGGCTGAGTGTGGCGCGCGGCGGAGTGTGGCGCGCGGCGGAGTGTGGCGCGCGGCGGAGTATGTTATGCGGCTGAGTATGGCGCGCGGCTGAGTATGTGGATGGAACAAAACCGCAGCGCAGCAGGAACACAGCGCAGACGTGCCTGGTGCAAAAATCCAGGTAAGAAAGTTGGGGGGGTGTGAGTGGGTGAGGGGACAAGCCGCTCCCCTGTTCCTCACAGTGCAAACTATAAAGTGGACTTTACCTTCAGTTTTAGAAAGAGAGCTGAATGTGAGATACACGTCAGAGGCTTCAATGTAAATCACTGACACACTTGTGATCTTAGTTCAGGTGCGACTGATTTTTCTTTTTCCTGATGTGGAAATGCCCTCAGGACCATCTGACCGTATCACTGACTCCTCATAATACACTTTGATCATTTATCACACAGTCAAATTAAATGCTAGACACTGATCTTGTGTCATGTCTCTATGGGTGGATGCTGATGTCAAGGCCGAGCTCAGCCTGGGGCCCCTTCACACAGCGGGGGAGAGGATGGGATGGAGACCTGCACAAAGAGACAAACACTCATTGAAACAATCTGTTGTCATTTCTTACCTTGTAAGAATGACTGCTGATCCAACAAATGTAAATCTGAAACCCCAAGAATATAAATGTATTGATTTTGCTATACTACAGGCAAAAAGAACTATAGCTCTCATGTGGCACAATGTATGTCCATGAGAGAGATTAACTAATTAAGAGTATGAGAAAATCTGGAAAACATTTGACCAGTTTATAAAAAAGGAGACATAGGGTAGTTTCTCTAGAGGGATGATGCGGGACAGGAGACCTTAAATTAAAATAAGTGGTGAACCCCAGAAGAGGAAAGGACTGAGGCGTGTCTTGGAGGGTGATAGCAGAGGTGCAATTTTTGTATTTATTCATATCGTGGCTTTGCTGGAGGTGCCATTGCTCTGTACATGTGATACTGCCATATTCTTTAGTTTTTGTTTTTGAGCAGTCAGTTTCATTTCTGAAACATACTGTTATATTGTTTGATTACTTCTTTGTAAAATATTTGACTTATTTTATTCTGTTTCTATTTGACAGTTACACGTACTGTGTATGATTGTGTATGTGACAAATAAACGTGATGACTTAGTCACAGAGGACACAGGTTGATACAGGGAGTTTAGATGTGTTGCCAGCAGTGGTGGAATGTAACTAAGTACTGTACTTGAGTCCAAATGTTGAGGTACTTGTACTCCACCCAGTTACTAGTAGCCAAGGAGGACACGGAGGATTAAAAAACATGATGGACTCTTCAGAAGAGGTCATTATCTTCTAAAGTCTCCTGACGCCACAATCTTCTGAACATAGTCACACTGAGAAATCCAGAGAGAGTTGTGTGGAGCTCATAGTCTTAATTAGCTTTGTAGCAACTCATTTGGCGATGGCTTGAATGGAACGGACGTTCATTATTATTAAAAAGTAACACACTAAAGCTTGAAGTAAAGAATGTGAATACTTCTTCCAGCGCTGGTTGCTAGTAGAAGCAGAGGGGAATGCTGTGTGTCTACAGGGCCATACTCCATAGAATGAGCTCATACTGAAGCCCAGTCTGGCTTCGGTGTGAACTCTGTCTACAAAGCTGGTTATATTCACTTTAACCTCTGTCACAAAATCACACGCAAACACAGAGAAGCCATAATACAATTCTAACGTATGTTAGTTTTTGTTAGTTCTATTGTTCAGAGCGATTCATATTCTGTACTGGATGTGTTTCTTTGGACTAACGAGATTAAGAAAGCGGTGATGAAACCAACACATACCAACAGAAACCATTGAAGGACCAAACTGTATGAAGAAAACATCCAATTGAGATTATTTTGACTGATATTGTGATATGATTCCCGATACTGGAGGGAATGACCACTTTTGTATCATTTTTCTCATTTTCATTGAAAAATATTACAGTAAAAAAATGTAAAATAATTATTGTGTTTTGCTTTTTCTGTAGTATGTAGGACAGGATGTGTACATCTCTGCAGCACCACAATACTTCATTCTGAATGGTTTGACACATATTTTGCCTTTAACAAATACTTTTGTGATTAATTGTGCAGCCCTACTAAACAGACAGATTCAGGAAGACCTGGTAGATGCATGATGGCCCGCAGACAGTTTAAAGTGAAGGGGATGGACTTACTGGCAGGGTGTTGGGACTCCAGGGCACCGCGGCGTCTCAGCAGGATCCTCTGCAGCTGCTCGTCGCCGCTCGTTGACGGAGACGCTGCCTTCGGTTGGGGGGAGGCGCTACTGAAGTTCTCCTTGACAGTTTCAACAAAAACACACACAGTCAAACAGAGAGACAGCCTGTTCAGTAACAACGGAGCTGCAACTACTCTGATGATGATGATGATGATGATGATGATGATGAATCATTTTATTTCGGTTAACATACATGAAATAAACAATTTCCCACAATTTGCCACCATAGCTAACTGAAAATGGAACAGGCTATTGCCTATCCCATAATACCCATAGAATCACCCAGAAATCCAACAAAATGAAACTAAATACTTGAGGACAACAAAGTAGTCATTTTACATTTTAATCAAATAACTTCATAACCCTTAATTATTTTAGACTTTAAAGCTTTTGAAACTCAACAGAGACAAACCTATTTTCTACTCATCGTTCCATAATTTAACCCCCATAACTGAAACACATCTATATTTTACATCAGTCCTCACTTTACCAGTTTCAAACATAGAGAACCTTTGCACACAAAACTGATCTCAAAGAAACTCCAGCAGTTTGAGCTGCTACGTGTCTGACTTCAGCTGGATGGGACGCATAATCAACAGCACCACAGAAAAAGAACGTGCTCATTTCTTCATCTTGTATGTGTAGTATAGAAATATTGTCTGCAGCTCTTTAAATGTTGCAGTAGCATTTTCTCTTAGGTAAAACACCTGACTACTTTCCCAGCCTTTGTTGAATTTGATTATACTTTAACGTTAAATTGTGGTGTGAACACCTGCATGCTCAGTGAGGAGAACAGAGCCTCGCCTCCTGTAAACAGTGTAAACAGTCAAAGTTCAAGCAGTGAAAGATGTCTTGTGAGGACATTGGGTTGTTTTAAAGTCCCATTACCATGATTCCTTTAAGTTCCTGAATGGCAGAATTGGAGGGCAGCCTCTCCATCTGATAAAAGGAAAATAGGAGGAAAAAGATGGGTTTGGTAAATAAACAGCAGTCTGACACATTATACTTATTTTTCCACATTCAGCACTTAGAGGCTTAACTGCCCCTCTTACCACCAAGACGAGACACTGTAGGCAAGCACGGCGACGTATGCTTTCCACAAGAAGCAAATGTGTAAACACACAATCATTTTGAGTCATGTCAATTTTCCCATCCTCATTATTTATAATTACCTCACAGAGCAGGTCCTAATGCTATCTAATTTGGCAGAGTTGTTGTGGCAGAGGAACACGCAGACTAAAAGATGTCTTGGCCATGTCATGTTTTATCAAAACAAGCAGCTCTTAGATAATCCCACACGCTGATGGGTTTAAGAGCACTAAACAATGGACGCTCAACAATGTACAACTTGGTTTTCCTTTGGGGATTTTTCAACAAAGATGACAACACATTTCCTGTCACAATCACGGCAAAACAAATCACACACATGCACTTCCTATAATAACTCTCCAGTTTCATGTTTTCATATGTTCTCTCTCTGTCTTCAATGTTTAGTATTCACCGTGAGACGTCTCTGCAGTTTGTACTGGACTTTTCTACCAACTTTCTGCAGGTGGCACTCTTTTCTTTGTCTGACTGACACATTTGTCTGTTTAGTCCAAACAAGCAGTGAGTGGGACACACGACATAAAGGCCGGTAGTTTGACGGTGGCAGCAGATTCACATTCAGAAAACTTTATTGTCTGTCATGAAAGAAAATCATCTTAGACGCGGCCTCGAACAGTAGACATGGAAAGTAGGGCTGAACGATTTGGGTAAAAAAATTGAATAGCGATTTTTCGGCCAGATATTGCGATTACAATTCAAATTTGCAATTTTCAATATTCACAGTGTGACAGATAAAACATGTCATGGAGCATTATAACATGAGACACCATCGAAAGTGCTCTATGATCTCATACACGGATGAGAACATACTGTAGATATGAACTTCCAAGCATGGAACATTGAACAGTCAAACAGAACATTTATCACAGAAGCTAAAGTTTGTGAAAGTTTTGATATGCCTCAGTTTTATTCCAGCGTTTATCTTGTTAAAAAACAAGTCATCTGGGGATTCTGCTTTGGTGACAGTCAGGGGCGATTTTAGCCCTTTCTTAACTTGATCCCGGCCCCCCCAACCCGTTCTCACTCCCAACTTGTGAAATCTTGACACTTGGTGAGTGTCTCTTAGCATCAGATACGGTGCAAAAATCCTCCTTCAGCGTCTGTATGGAACGCAGCGGGCAGAGCAGCAGCTACACAGCGCTGTAAGATGACGTAGTATTAAGAAAAACAATGGTAGAGAGTAGTATGAAAGACCGAAAATCCGCGTAAGGAGGTTGGTTGGGGGGTGGATGGGTCAAACAACACAGGACTTTCACCCAGGAGACCGGGGTTCATGTCCCGTTCTTGTCTGGCGTGTCATGGAAACGTACATTTAATAACCCCACCCATATTATTAAATGTACGCCTAAACCTAACTGTCCCGTTCTGGTGCCACATGTCAGTTAGACGTACGTCCCGAACCCAGAGCGTCAAAAGTGACACAATAGTCCCGACCAAGCGCATTTAAATATGACGCTGAAGGAGTCATATAGTGTTATTTTTTACATTGTTTTGTTGTTTTTTTGTACCGCCAACTGCAGATCAAATTTCCCCTTGAAGGAAACTAAAGAACTCTGAACTGAACCAGCCCCAAATAAGTGGAAAATGGATGGAAGGATGGATGGATGGATGGATGGATGAATGAATGGATGGATGGATGGATGAATGGATGAATGAATGGATGCATTGATGGATGGATGAATGGATGAATGAATGGATGCATTGATGGATGGATAGATGGATGGATGGATGGATGAATGGATGAATGGATGCATGGATGGATGGCTGGATCGATAGATGGATGGCTGGATGGATGAATGGATGAATGAATGGATGCATTGATGGATGGCTGGATGGATGGATGCATGGATGGATTGATGGATGGTTGGATTAGCCTTACCGTATCATTAGCTTGTCACTCAAGTGAGGCACCATAAATAAACGTAGTTTAGGACTATTCTACATGGGTTGCGTTCACATGAATTCAAAGAAAAAAACATAATAATCATTGATTTTTGAAAATGTGAGAGCCATAGTGGAGAGTAGGTGGAATATTCATAACACGACCACACACAGGTCACCACACCCAGTGCACGGAGGTGTGTGCCAGAGAAAGTGCACACAAACACAGCGCTGCAGCGTTATTGGCCATTACTGACAGTTTACTATCAAACTACAGGTTACAGTTAAAGCTTTCATGAACTGGCTTTAAATGTCAAAACCACAGCAGGTCACAGATATTGTTACATCATTTAAGACAATTATTGAAGGTACCTGTCTCCTGGTTCGGTTAGGTGACTGGCTGACAGGTCGAAGCTGAACACCTTTCTTAATCCTGTGCATCATTTCCTCCACTGCCTGCTGCCTGATGTCCACTTCTGGGAGAGACGGAAACACACAAGCAACAGAGACAACGGTCCTTTTTAACAGACATGTCGTATTTAGCAGCTTCACTGCAACACTAAACAAGAGTCTGCCTCAGTGGGAGACTGCCAAGAACCAAAGTGAGTTTAAATGATTTGGAGAAGTACAAGGCACTGTGCAATTCATAGGCATCATTAGCGCTGCACTTGAAATATAGCTCATTTGGATGTAAAAGCTTGAAAATGACACCAGCCCCCAGGACCAATCAATGAAGTTTTTGTTGGAGAACCTCCAGCTTTTTAATTATGCCATGAGTATTAACTGAATTGCATACATGCCTGTTTCAGGGTGGATTTGGCAGTAGTCATGGAAAAATGAATAATTATTGTCGTTGTTACTGATTTTGTAGTAAATAAGGTACACCTGTAGAGTTTAGAGCCTTTGTAGTGTGTGAGGTTACCAAAATAAGTCTGGAATTAATTTAGACTCACTGTGTAAAAACACAGACTATTCAGCAATTTTTCATCAAAAAATTCTGTGAGGATAAGTGTTTCTCAAGTTCACAAAAGATGGGCAATAATGCAGCCCATTGGCAAAGAATGTGAATATTTAATTTCCGAAGTAGAACATTCAATGGCATACGCAATGGAACTATTGTCAGTAAGATGTCTTCCAAATGTCACACAAAAACTATTTCGTGTTAAAGTAATAGTAAAATATTTTCCTCCAAAGAGACTATTATTCAGGTGTCAGAGTGGTGGATCCTTGGCTGGTACCTATTCAGCCCTGTATGTAATTCCAACAAATACCCAGTGCGTAGCCTACAATTCAGGCCTCATATATTCAAAAACTGTTTCACAGAATGATGACACAGTACAACCCGTTCAGTCAACATGGATGTCTTACCTGCTCCATCAAGTCAAGGCTTCCCTTTGTTTGCACAAATTAAGGAAATCACCAGTTTGACCTAATAGGCCAATGATGATTTAAGATTGAATTTCTCATGCACCACTTGCTTCAACATTTGTCCTTCTACACAAAAGTGACTTTGATTTGCAAAGGAAAGAGCCAAAAGGATCAAATCTGAAAGGCACAAATAGGATTCAAGTGTGTAGAATCCATACTGAAAGTGTACATGTGCACAAAAGCCAAAAATGGACCAACTGCAGGCAATGTTCCCTTTATCAATCACAGTCCACCTGGAAATATGCGCATATTGATCAGCCTCATTCAACCATTAATAGTCAATGCAAAGCCCTTCGTGAATGTTGATGCAAAGAAACTGGCCTGCTATCAATGGTTCTTTACGGTGAATCATGGCAACAACAGGAGTGAATGTTTCTGACACAGAAATGAAGGTGCCTTAGGGTGACCTTTAGAAAGCACGTTTGTTGCACAGCAACTGACTGACATCGTCTTACACACACAAAGTGAAATTCACGTCATAGTAGTAGTGGTTTGTCGTGATGTGTGAATGGGTGCAGCAGAGCTGAGGTGGAGCCGGAGCGAATCTACGTCGCCTCCGCTGCTTGTTGAAGTCACAGCGAGTCAGTGCAATGCTGATTAAGCAGGATCGCAAGTGTGGTTACACTTTTCAACGCCACGCAGACAACATTCACAGCCATATAATATACGGTAATGGTGATCAGAAAGCGGCCGTGGCGTGGTTACACTTCTGAGACAACAGCTGTCTGTACAGTATGCCCTGCACACAGACTGACAGGCTGGAGGGATGGGTTTGGGAGGGGAGAGGGAGGGGTTTTATGTAGTTATGTTTTTTGGTGTGTAAAATGTTCTAAATAAATAACAAAATGTAAATAGGATAAATAGGTTTGGACTCATTTTTACAGCTGAAATAAAATAACAAAAAGGAAAGTAGGCTACCGAAAGAAATGGTACTGTTCCAGGTTCTGGTATCGGTACAAAAGTTGACCAGGAAAACCGAGTATTTAACTCGGATGCATGTTGCCTAAAAGTTATAATTGAGTTGATATGTTATTTTGTTATTGAATCCCATGCAGTCCTTTGAGTAGTACGTTGGAGAACCCCTGCCACGCACCATGTATACGCTGGGTGGTTTTGGTGATGCTGTTCCAGCTTGTACCAGGCGTGTGATGGAGTGACTGGGTCCTACAGTGCTGTCTCCAAGGACTGTTACCACCCGTTAAATACAGCTACAGGTAAAGTAGACAGGGTTCCAGGTATCTACAATTTGAGTAAATTGAGTCTTTAGAGTACGTTTTTTTGGAGAAACGTTACATTATTGAAATGTTGCTCATCATCCAAAAATGATTGTTACGACACATCAAACAAATGACTATATTTTACGTTTTGTGTGATGTTCTTGCATACTTTTAATGATATTCTTACACCTTACTTAAATATATAATATGTAGTATTTCTGCATTAAGAAGTCTAACAACGACTATACCTACATTATAAATATTTTGAGTTGTTTACTTACAATATGCCAAATGTTTTCATCACTGTCATTTTGATTGAATGACATGAGCTGTGTCGTTTGGTCGCCTGTCAATAGTGTCATATAACCTTTGACTCCTCTAGTTGCTCTAACAAACTGGCAAAACACAGGAAACATCTGATGATCTGTTCGAGAGTAACTGGAAATCATATAATGTCAAAAGATTATACTCAGTAACAGTTTAACAGATTTTTTCTGCCACACATTATGTTTTCATTAATAACATGCCATTTTGGAACACAATAATACAGCAGAGACCTCATTAATTGACCGATCCAGGTCACTTGTGCTGGCGCATGCTAATGCTTGGTGGATAAACCGTACTGTAACGTCATAAGGTTACAACAACGTTCAACACGCTCCTAAAGTTCTTTTTAGTATGATTGTTTTGACCACGGTTAACAGCACTGGGCTAACCCACGATTAAACTCGCCACACTTAGCCTCATTCCCTGCCTCTCTGGACGAGAGTGGACAACAGCCCCGGGGACACAGCCACAGCTAGCCCCCAGCCCGCTACTACATGAAGGTCTCCGGTCTGCCCTGGAGCTGCCCCGGAGCTGCCCCCTGCCCTCCACTGGCAAGGCAAGGCAGCTTTATTTGTATAGCACATTACAGCAACAAGGTAATTCATGCATTACATAAAAACATTAAAGAGCAGTTCAAACATCCATTAAAGAGAATATAAAAACAGGTAAAACAGGGATGAAGGGGCGCCCGGATAGCTCAGTTAGTAGAGCGGGCGCCCATATATAGAGGTTTATTCCTCATCGCAGTGGCCCAGGTTCAACTCCGACCTGCGGCCTTTTGCTGCATGTCATTCCCCCCTCTTTCCCCTTTCATGTCTTCAGCTGTCCTATCAAAATAAAGGCCAAAAATGCCCCAAAAAATGCCCGAAAAGTCACCAGCCTTGATTTAAAAGAACTGAGAGTACAGCAAGGTTTGTTCAAGATATGTGGTGACTAAAAAGTGAACGCTGCTTCTTCTTCATGTAAGTCTCCCAGCGAGGGGGGGAGTCACTTTTTCAGCTGAGCAGGTCTCTATTTTATTGGGCTCTTCTTCTGTTAATTCTTTCTCCTTTGACTTCTTGCTTTCTTCCATTTCTTGCTCAATGTCATTATCATGTTCAAAACTTGCCAGACAGGTTATGAAGCATTGATTTTTGTTTCTTTGTTATTTCAGAATCTGCTTTGTGTTTGTGCTGTTGTAGAAATAGTTGTAGAAACTATAAACAGTGTTGGGGAGTAACGGAATACATGTACCGCCGTTACGTATTCAGAATACAAATTTAAATAGTTGGTATTTAGATTACAGTTACATTGTTGAAATCAATGGATTACATGACGATACTTCTCCGTTTCACGGGTTTATTCACTCTCGCAACTCCATGCATTTCCCAGAAGCCCCAATATGAAAACGAAAAAATTTGCGTGATCACTGATAGAGGTAGAGATGGAGCAACAGAGCCAGGGCAGGAATGGTTTCAATCTTGGAAATTCAAACAGCATTTCACATTAAAGAAAGAACAGGGAGAAGGAAATATAACTGTGCAGTGCAACCTCTGCTTGCCAGCAACCGACCTCCTTTCAGCGTCCAAATGACTCCACCTCCAACCTGAAGAAGCATCTTAAAGTAAGTTATTATTTAATTAGCCAGGAGCAGTCGTCTGCTGTAGTTTTACTGCTCACCTTGCTATTTTATAGTTGACGTGTGACTTTACATTCTCCTACGTGCTGATTTACTAGCCCCAGAGCCGTTGAAAGACTAGCCCCGTTTGACATGTTAGCTAACGTTAGCTAAAATTAGCTCGTGGTAGCTTAGACTGCGGTTACATTTTTGTAGTATGCAGTTTGGGACTACAAATACAAAAATCTATCTGCTTGTTCAGCCAGTTGGAACAGAAGAACACACCAGAACAGGCCTGTTCAGTAAGCTGGATGTGATGGCCGCATTCCTACTTATAACATGCAGTTCAAGTAATCCAAGTATTCAGAATACGTTACTCAGATTGAGTAACGTAACAGAATACGTTACAAATTACATTTTTGGGCATGTATTCTGTACTCTGTAACGGAATACATTTTGAAAGTATCCTTCCCAACACTGACTATAAAACAACAGTGCTAAAGCCTTTACTGTGTATACTGTAATTATACTGCTGCATTACTTTAGCACATCAAACAAAGACCTGCATCAGATAATATACAGTATATAATGCACATGTTGTGGATGCTTGATGTGTACCTGGTGTCTTGGATGAGTCCTGGACCACCAGTGGGATGTCAGTACTGATGTCTGTTCTCTTTCGGATCAATGACAACAGCGCGCTGCATGGGGAGGCACACATGAAGATCACTTGGTTGATATTTAAGCAGCTGCTGTCACAGGATCCCCAAAGTGCTTACTGGTATTGATTTGGTCAGTGTAATTAACCAACGTTCTTGTAAGGTTTTCAGCAACAAATAAAGGTTTTAATCATACATTAGCTTTTTGTTTTGCATGCTAGGGCTGGGCTATGTGGAGAAACGATATCACGATATTTTTGACCAAATACATCGATATTGCGACGATATTGTCGGGTTGACCATTGGTGCTTTCACAAAATATTTTTTACAATGAGATTTTAAATATCCATCCAAAATGTGGTAAACAGTTTCAAGTGAAATTATGTATATTACAGCTATATACTGACTATGTTGACATGCATGCACAAAAATAGTCTGATGTTAAAACAAATCCACAATTCTTCAAACGATATTCCCTCAAAATGTTTGACAACAGATTTTCTGAGAACATTGAGTTAATGTGTGCTTGTATTTATCAATTTAGACAACGTAATTGTATGTCACAATATCTCAATATATGATTTCATCATGATATCATTCCATTGAAAGACGATACATGATCATATTGAATTATTGCCCAGCCCTATTGCATGCACACCAGAATGTCCTTATTTCAAACTTATTTTCTCACTTTTGTATCATAACAGCAAAAAAAGATTCCAACACAGCCTCAGAACCAGTGCGCCTTATACTCTACCCCCCCCCGACACTAAAAAGACCTCCTCCTCATCAAGGGTTGGCAATATTTCCATGCTCACTACACATTAACATCACTTCAAGAGAACTCCCATTTT
Source organism: Sander vitreus (assembly GCF_031162955.1). NCBI lineage: Eukaryota > Metazoa > Chordata > Actinopteri > Perciformes > Percidae > Sander > Sander vitreus. The sequence continues at coordinate 701,976 of NC_135871.1, read as the reverse complement.
TTACAGTGTAGTATTAGTACCATATGCGTGTATGAGTTGGCGCGTCCCTGGTTTACACACATTACTTATTATACTCATATTGTAGTTTGAAAGGTGCATCACATATGCATCAAAGTAAAAATGATTTCCCTGATTGATGATGTAGTTGACTGATTGATGAATTTTCAGTATTTGTTGTTTATTTAATATTAATGTTCAATATGCTTGTTTGTCTATGTGTGTACCAACCACCAAGACAAATTCCTTGTGTTACTAACTTGGCAATTAAGCCTTTCCTGATTGTGACTGTTATGTACAGAGCATATTGTGTGTGATCAAACCTGAGCGGGTTGGAGGCTGGAGCTGGGGCTGGAGGGGGTGGAGGTGGTGGGGGAGGGGGAGGTGCTGGAGCTGGGGGGCGGGTTGGTAGCTGCCTGCAGCTTCTTCTGGAGCTCCTCAACTGGCCAGGGAAACCCATCCAGTTACAGTAGACACACAACAACAGAACCGAGAACAGAGAAGGGAACTCTGAGGAACAACCAATGGTCTTCCTGAATCTTGCGTTACACCAAATGGGGCCCCCCCATACCAGGGGTCTTCAACGTTTTTTAGGTTAAGGGCCCCTTAGCTGAAAAAGAGACGGCGCAGGGACCCCTCCCACACACACACACACACACACACACACACACACACACTACATATTGTATGAAATTGAATTGTATATTAAACTGGGCATACAGTAACGTGTAGGGCAGCCTTTTTGTGGTGCATACAACACAAAGGTATTCAAATATTTATTGACATTCATATATTTATACATCATGATTTAATGTTAAACATACATGTAGCACAGTGAATCCTTAAGCTTAACTGTATCTGTGGGTGGCTACCTTACCTACAGGCTGATAAGCCTGTCATCAACGTTGTGTACATTTAAAAACAAATCACAAATAGGCCAATTTATCTTTGCTAATAATATGTCAGACTCATGTTTATGTATATTCTCAGACATTAACTTTTTAACTTGTTTTTAAAGGTCCCATAACATGGTGCTCTTTCGATGCTTTTATATAGGCCTTAGTGGTCCCCTAATACTGTATCTGAAGTCTCTTTTATATAGGCCTTAGTGGTCCCCTAATACTGTATCTGAAGTCTCTTTTATATAGGCCTTAGTGGTCCCCTAATACTGTATCTGAAGTCTCTTTTATATAGACCTTAGTGGTCCCCTAATACTGTATCTGAAGTCTCTTTATATAGGCCTTAGTGGTCCCCTAATACTGTATCTGAAGTCTCTTTTATATAGACCTTAGTGGTCCCCTAATACTGTATCTGAAGTCTCTTTTATATAGACCTCAGTGGTCCCCTAATACTGTATCTGAAGTCTCTTTCCCTAAATTCAGCCTTGGTCCAGAATTACAGCCACTAGAGCCAGTCCCACAATGAGCTTTCCTTAAGATGTGCAATTTCTGTATCTGTAGCTTTAAATGCTATTGAGGAGGAGAGAGGGGGGGGCAAGGTGGAGGGTGGGGGTGTGGCCTTGACCAACTGCCACTTTGCTTGTTTGAAAGCCATGATGTCTCTCTCTCTCATGGGGGGGCTAAATTATCTGGGCGGGCAAAGCAGAGAAAGGGGAGGTAACCTTTCCCCTTATGACATCATAAAGGGAAGATTCCAGATCGGCCCATCTGAGCTTTCATTTTCTCAAAGGCAGAGCAGGATACCCAGGGCTCGGTTTACACCTATCACCATTTCTAGCCACTGGGGGGCCATAGGCAGGCTGGGGGAACTCATATTAATGTTAAAAAACCTCATAAAGTGAAAATGTCATGCCATGGGACCTTTAAGTGAATAAACAATAACTTGGGGCCCCCCTCCAGTAACTCTGAGGTTGAAGATCTCTCCCCTATACGGTTCTATTCTGTAATATCCCACAGTGTGTCATATGCTTACAGTTTCAAACATGTCTTCACCTGTACTCCGCAGATCCTTGACCTCCACTTCAGCCTTGGAGCATTTGTTACTGTACTCTCTCTTTTCCTCCTCCACGAGCTCCAGTTTACGCCTCAATGCCGTCAGCTCCCTCTGAGCCTCACAGCTCCGCAGCCTGTCCTCCATCTGCTTCATCTGACAATGGATGGACACACACTCAATGTTTACCACAAATGGCTTGTACCGTATGGATCCTCAGCTAGCTTATTGTTAACGTAACAAACTTCCCCTCAGCATGAATATATGCACAACTAAACAAAACATGCCACTGTCGCACTAAATGCTTGCTCTTGTGGGAATTGCTGGAATTGTTGGGTCTTTGTAAATTATAGAGTGTGGTCTAGACCTACTCTCTCTGTAAAGTGTCTCGAGATAACTCCTGTTATGATTTGATACTATAAATAAAATTTAATTTAATTTAATTGAATATAGCCACAATTATGTATGAACTTCAATATCCAATGGAAAATAATCTCAAAATGCAACGTGATATCATGACTGAGTAAACATACACGCCACTTTCTAAAGCCAAGTGGAACGTGTTATCTGTATGCATTATGAGCTATCCGCGTGTATGTCTACGCAGAAGAACGGGACGTTGCATTTGGAGCTCGGGTTGGATTTAGGAAAAGAAGAAAGCAACGGTTGGGTTTAGGAAACATGACACGCGGGACACAATCCCCGGTCTCCTGGGTGAAAGTCCTGTTGTTTGACCCATCCACCCCCCCGACCAGCCTCCCTACGCGGATCTTTGGCCTTTCATACAACTCGCTACGGCGTAAAATGACACGCAATCGCAAGGTAATGTAAGTCAATGGAGGCCGAACGGCGTTGATAAACACGCTAAAAACGGTGCCTGTAGCCGGCTCACAGTCACCTTTTGGTGGCTAAACAACAGCCGCTGGTAGCCGGCGTCCTGGAGCTCTGTAGCAGCTAAATACAACCAGCAACTGCTGCTCAGCTTTGATCCTTCTATGGCACAATAGACTGTTCATGTTATTGCACTGTACTTAGTTTAATATACTTCTATTTTAGGTATATAATATATAGTCTACAGTATTGGTGAAGTAGCACTGATAACTTTGAGGGGGGGGGGGTACATTTTGTCCCTAGCGGAGGATAAAAATAATTCAGCAGAGGCAGGGATATATAGACCGGAAAGGGGGAAATCCCACGCATCCCCCCCAGGAAAATCGCACCCTGAATATATGATTAAAAGGAATATAACTATAAGGAGCTAAAATGTCATAAATGTTCATGTACAATAATAAGCTAAACGTTGCAGAAAAAGCTCTGCAGTATTGTGTTGGCTGTGGCAGCAGCAGCTCCTGTGGTGGTGATTTCTGATAAGTAGCATTGGGTCGCTGCCAATTGACATTCAGTCATCTGCTCCCCAACCCCAGTATCTTAACCAGGGTTTTAATTGTTCCTCAAATGAAGGGTATGGCTAACCTCCACCCCGGCACCAGGAGAGATCAGTGATCCCACTCAGCTCTAACTGTATCCATCAGTGCCAGAGGAGGTGGGAGGAAGCTGGAGGCTACGCCAATGCTTTTAATTATTAATCTGGCAGGTCACGGCCACTAGATTTTACTGTCATGGCCTGTGATAACTCAGCAGGCATTTCCCCCATGTGTAATTAACCAGCTAAATAATTAGCGTTTGATGCATATGAATTAGAGGCACTACAGGTTAGAGGTGGGGAAAAAATAATTCAGATTCTCTCTTGAAAGTATGTGTCTTGATGTGGAAAAGTTAATTATTGGATTATATTCTGACACCCAAAGCGGATATTGATTAGCATTTACAGTAGCCCATTGCGCTGCATTGAGCCACCATGCTAGTAGGTTAGCTGACTCTGCCGGGTTGCGGTATTACGAATCCCACTATGGCCACGCCAAGACCCGCCCTTCAATACCATATATTGGCATCCATGAGAATGCAAGGTAACGTAACCCCATTTGTACAGGTCCTATCCCCTGACCAATCGGCTATCCTAACCTTAATCACTCGTGGTGAAATGCCTAACCCCAACCAATCGACCTGCTTCGTAGGGTGGGTCTGGGCGTGGCCATAGTGGGATTCGTAATTTCGCTGCCGGGACTGGGAGCTTCCAGTCAACACGGTCGAAGTCGCCGGACCGGGACCAAACACAGCCTCCGAGACTTACCGTGGAGCTGGAGCCAGGTTTAAGACACTACCGAGATGGTTTTCTTTCCAGGTTTGGCTCCTGCTCCCCGTGGCTGAGTCAGCTCTACTGCTAACCGAGCTAACTAGCTAATTGCAGCTGACCACAGTTAGCGGTTTCTTTAGAAACAAGTAACGTTAGCCTAAAGCTAACGTTATCTGTCCAAAACTCCGTGAATCACCTCGGCACTGCATTCACTGTCGCCACACTGGTCAAACTGGACATCTTAATGATAATTCCAAATGTGTCCACTATGACACCGTTATAAAAGCATTTGAGAGTGAAATCAAACTTTATGACATCTTTATGATCCATTTCTTAGAGGCATTGATTCTCTCTTAAAAGATTATGTCTTGATGTGGAAAAGTAAATAATTGGAAATGTAAAACCCAATTCTCAAAATTATAATCTCTTGCAACGATTTTGTTATCCCGGGCTGTACATTCCTTACGGCTGAACCAACTGTACGGCGAAACCTAAGGAACATCAACATGTTAACGTTCTAAGCTAGGCTACTTCTTGAGTTTTGGTGAGAATGCCTGAGCGTGGGCAACCAATGTATCCAAGGGCGTAACTTTGGCTTCAACATTGGGAGGGGAGGGGGAGGGGGGTTTGAGCAAAATTAAAATTTTTAATGTCAAACACTTCATTTTCTGCATTCTGGTGATTTTTTTCTGCAAAAATGTGTGCCTTTTCTGCATCAATTTATGATGAAAATGTCTTTATTTATGAAATGGAAATTATAATAGGTTTTTGGGGGGGGTTACACTGGCCAGTTTAGATTATTGGGGGGGCGTTGTAACACTTCTGGAATAAATCCTCTGGGGAACGTTTGTTTCTTTTCTTGTTGGTGCTTTGCAATGCTGGAAAATATGTTGGCAAATGTAACCATCTCTTCCATTTGTTACTACTATTGTATTAATAAAAGATAAGTAGTTTTAGCAGTAAATTCACCTGTTTATTTTATTCATGGATCATTACAAATACGCCATGTTTTTAAAGTAGCAAGGAGTCACACCGTGAGAAAAAATAAATCATTTATAGAAATCAAAAATATTGATGCATGAAGATGCATTGATAATCATTTTATAGTTGCATCACAACCCTCGGAATCGGAATCGAATTGTGAGGTGCAGAGGTACGCACACCCCTAATACACGTATATAGCACAGGAATGGGTAATATATGTAATAATATATGTAATAGCTTTTGTTTTTGTGTTGTATTGAGTTAAGCATTAATGAATAACAACAACTGATTTCGTCATTTACTGTCACCGTAATCTGGTGCTGAAGTTTGTCATGTTACCAGATCCTGGGTCTTTAACCAAGATATCTTCAGGAAACCTCAGTAAGACTTAGCAACTTCCAACTTCTTTTATTCTGTGTATGTTTGTTTTGCATATGTGTTATTTCCAGTTCAAAAGACGAAAAAATGTATACTCTTCTTACACATCTCGTCAGACATGTTTGAACTGCAGAATGACTCAGAAGTCATGAAGACGTTGTGTGATCCAGAGTCTCAACATGTTTTCACTAAAAGATTGTCCTGAACAGTTTCCTCTGAACTGGTGAGTTTTCTTCCTCACATTGATTCGTTTTACCAGTTGAGAACAACACCAAAATATCCAAACTGAGATGGCTAAAATCATGGTCACAGACTAAAGCCTGACCTTTTTGTTCCACTACTTGTTTTTGCACATGCTAGAATACACTACTATTAATGTTAGTAGTAGTATTTTAATTTGCTGTTCCCTGTTGCTTTTCTATTCCAAGTTTGTTTTAAACAGGGAAATTCATGAACAGCATTTCTTCTCACAAGACCATTAGAGGCTTATTTTAGATTATATGGCCACATATTAGTAACAAGCAACCATCCCCTAAATTCTGCTGATTGATAACTTTAAGAACACTATCAGAAATTGTTTCATAAAGACCAAATGCCCACTATGTATGATTCTGAATGAAGTGCCTGTCGTACTTGTAAGCTTGGTGCTTATTCAGCAGTAAGTGGTGAACGACCCAGAGACCGGACATTTTGGCCTGTTGGGCCACACCACGACGTTGTTTTCAATTTTCCTAACAAGAACTGTTTGGCTCCTCCACTGCCTCAAATTTGGGTTTGTGTGTTGTTTTTAGAACTGCACATTGAGAATGTAATTGAAATGAAAAAGGAAAAGTCCCCAAAATAGAAATGCTTATGAGATTTTTATGAGGAGACAAATGTGGACGTCCCATCGTGAGGCCTAACTTCCACATGCTTGAAGAGCTTGCATTCTGTACAGTTTTATTTCCTCACTCGCCCATGTCCATCATACCCAACCAAGAACTTAAGAACCGCAACTATTTGTGTGATGTGACATCCATACATTAGTCTAGTTTGTGCATGGTTGTGTACACGGACCTGGCTCTGGTGCTTCAGCCTCTGTGCCTCCAGTTCTTGGGTCAGTCCGGTGACCTGGCTGAGGGCTTCCTGTAGAGCTTGACTAGGCGAGGAGCTTTGCATCAGGATCTGACTCTGTCTCTTCAGCTTTGTTTGCTCGACCACCATCTGAAGAAAGGACCACAAGAAAAAAAGGGTTATTTCCCCTTATGGAAGACAGTCAGGACACATTGTTGCAAGGGACAAAACAGCATAATGGAAATCATCATACAGGGAATAAAAGAGGAACATGCAGGGCTTACTTACCTCTCTGGCAAAGCTCTCTGCCTCTGTCCTCAGGTCCCTCTCCAGGTTCAAGGTGTCCTGTAAGGCCTCATATTCCTCCACAGCAAACTGAGACACTGGACAAAGATTTCCACGTTGGGTCTTTCATGATTTTTACCAGAAAAATGCAACATGAAATCTAACAATCAATGAATGTGATACCCTGGTATAAGGAAATAAGATAGATTGTATTAATATAGCGCTTTTCTAGTCTTAACGACTACTCAAAGCGCTTTCACATAGTCTATGAACCATTCACCATTCACACACATTCATAAACTGGTGGCTGAGGCTGCCATACAAGGTGCCACCTGCTCATCAGATAAACATTCATACACATTTACACTCTGATGGCGCAGCCTCGGGAGCAATTCAGGGTTCAGTGCCTTGCCCAAGGACAAACCTTCCGATTGGTATGTGACCGCTCTACCACCTGAGCCACAGCTGCACCATGATCATGAGAAGTATCCATGTTTTTTACATTATATTGGTGATAGTGTTTCTAAAATATGAAGACCCCCCCACCAACCTCTGTTATATTTCCCCAGGAGCTTCTTTTGCCGCACCGTCTCAGCAATTAAAACAGTGTTATCGTGTTTCTCTTTCAGCAGCTGCAAATGTAAAGTAGAGAAACAATACAGATAATGTTACCAGTTCTGTTTTATAGTAATCACTGACATTGTTAAAATGGAGATGACAAAGACAATTTGGTAACACTTTATTTGAAGGGGTGTGCATAAGACTGACATGACACCGTCATAACCATGACATGACACGTCATTAAAAGGTCTTTATGAAGGTTTCTGACTGTTGTCATTATTAGATGTCATTCAGTAAATTATGACACTTTTAATGCAAAGTTGGCATTGTTCAATTCATGTACTAATGATTAGTTACTGGTAAACAGACTGGTAGCTACTGTTAAATGAATGAGTAACGAATGGCTAGTTAATGAGTAGTTACTGATTGATTCAAGCACTAGTTAACATTAGCTAACCATTCAATACTCGTTGATTTAACAGTAGCTACCAGTCGGTTTACCAGTAACTAATCATTAGTGCTTGAATCACAGTCAATCAGTAACTACTCATTAACTAACCATTCGTACCTCATTCATTCCTCATTCGTTCCTCAGTAACTACCTACATTTTGTGTACCTTATTGTAAAGTGTTACCTAAAGTGTTACCGACGATTTTTACATCCATTTACAGTCACTCTTGTCACTAAGTGCAACCAAAGAGCAAGACTTTTCTTATACCAGATATCTGAGGCAACTGGCCCAAAATGTGTCATGGAAAACAGACATTACTGGCAACTAAAGACACTCCAGGCAGCCATTGTTTTTAAATGTATTTCTCTACAGTATTATTACTTAATTTTAAGGAGACTGGTATTAGAGATGTTCGGATATGCCTCCGTCATGACTTACTGTCAAACGAAGAACAACAAAAAGAAGGTTCTATGGCATTCATTGTTTGTGTTTGTTGATGTTTCACAAAAAGTTTAACCTGAGCCAGACTGTTCAACAATGCTAGCAATCCTATCACATCCATACAGGGATAGTACAGCTGTTAAAACATGATAAAATATATGTTTTTTTAACACACTGGTATCGGATCGGTACTCAGTATTGGCTGATATGCAAGTTCAGGTATTGGAATCAGTATTGGGAAGAAAAAAAATGATATCTAACTGGTATGGTCGTTTAAAAAGCTGGGCGAATAGCATCTGAAATGCAGCCTTGTTGAGGCAGCACATGGAAACCGGGAGAGATTAGGAAGAATCCACTGTCACACATTAGTGGTGCTGATCCATCCTAACATACTGACAGTCTGGCAATGAAGTGCAGAGTCCAGACAAACCTCTTCAGAGAGAAAACTACCATGGTCTTTTGTCTTTCTGATTGGTTGCTAATGTCAAGAAGGAAGTGAGAGGAGGACGAGAGAGAGAGGAGAAAGGAAATGTGAGAAAGAGTAGTTTGGTTTAGTCTCTGTCTCCATCTATTTGTTAACCTACATGAACTGAAAGCAACGCAGAGCTGTGAGCCGTCGGTGAGCGGTTGGCGACGCAAAAGGGAAACTAGACCAGATAACCACGTAGTGAGTGGACAGTGCAGGAGCCGAGAGAAGCACCACCAAAAGTTCACTGGGCTTCAGGTAGGCCTACATCCTTTTTTGGTTATGTATATTATATGTTGTGGCCTTTTAGTGGCTGGTACAGCTGCACGGCTTTGTGTTAATTAACTCCCAGAGACCTTACAACAAATCCTTTCTCCATTGCGACCTTTCTGTGGCAAAACTAGCATTAACAGAGCCAGATACTGCTAGCTAAAGTGAGGAAAATAGCACAAAAAGTAGGGATGATTGTGAAATGTTGGGCCGATACCGATGTTTAAAATAACAACCTTTTTTGGTATTTATTCCCCCTTTTGTGCCATCATTATAAAACAATAACTTGAATTGTTTTTAGGTCATTCAATTAAATGTAAAGCAATTAAAAAAGATATACATATATATATATATATATATATATATATATTAAAAAATAATTAATAAATCAAATATAAATATCTTTCACCCTTTGTGTTTCCATTAAGCACAAACTAACAGTCGGCTGGAACATGGGTCTCTCTACTTAGGTAAAAAGCCTTCCCATATAGTGGGCCTCCTCTACTGAATATTAATGATAAAAGGAAAAGAAAATCACCTCACAGCCTACTACTTCTGCTTATGTTTCTCTTCACAAAGATAAGCATCTCTGACTTGTTGCAGCTCAGTCTATTTCTCTTCTCATCCAAGATGCGAGACACAGAGCTGAACACTGACAACAATTTGGAAACAAAGCACACGTGTGCACTGCACCCATTGCCCTCTTACACCATGCCAAAGTCGTGTCCAGAAAGTGGATTCTTCTCAGAATCAGCAGCTGGGTATGCTAGCTACTGTTGGCAAATACGATACAATACAACTTTATTGTCAGTTAACATTGAAATTCATTTTGTGTTCCCGAGCAGCTCCGCTCAAAAGAAGAAATAAAAAGAAAAGTACACACAGAGCTAGACAACAATTACACATATCAACAGCCATGACAAAGATACATGTTTCGTGATATCCTTGGATCCAGATCTTAATTGGCAGCACACTGATTTTGGTTTAGCAACAGGATAGACACAACACAACACAACATTTAGCCAGCGCTAAATTGATGCGACCCAGATAAACATCCTCTAACGGAGACTGTTAGCTTATTTGTTACTTACATGTAACTCTGTTGTTGTTGCTGATGAGTCACAGTGATGCAAGGCTAAAATCATGTGTCGAGTGATAGAAACGTTACATTTACCAGCAATAATTGCAATTAATCTGAATTTTGCTGCTGGTTCAGTAAAACAGGTGGACAGTGTACACATCCAAGCCCAGCTGGGTGCACGACTTCCAACAACAAAGGAAGAGGAGAGAGCTCCTCTTAGTCACAAGCTCTCAACAATTTGGTAGCCTTGCCGTTGACATAGATTTATTATGAGCAAACATGTATTGTGTATAGAATCCAAGTGACAGAAACAGTGCACTCACTTCTTTCCTGGTTTCCCTCAGTTGTTGTCTCACTGCTTCAAGATCAGTGACAGCTGGATGTTTCTCCAACTTATTTTGTAGCTCTGAAACAAAGCAAATCAAAGCCGTTTTAAACAGTGTTCTTTTCTACACACGTCAATGGCCATTAGTTGCTCATATTGGGTGAATGCATTATAGTCTCTTGGTAGAGGAGTCGTTCTTTGTGATTGTTTTTGTCACCTTGGATGTTTGAAAAAAAAAAATATATATATATATATATATATATATATATATATATATATTTATATGTATATATCAAAAGAATTTCATTTGTGGTCAGGCACATTTAGACACAACATACAACAGTCCATAGCCAATAATAATCATACCTGAGAATAAATAAATACTTAAAAATACTAAATAAAAACTCGGGTGACAGAGTTTGGGTGACATTGTTGTCACCTGACCAAATCCATCAAAGTTAACGGTAACCCTTGGCTGTATGAATCTGTTGCTACAGCCAAGGTTAGTGTGACTGACCTATATACTAATATCACAGTACACAGCATGTGATCAAATACAAGATTTGTGTTGCTTTTAGATATGAATATTGAATATTTAGTATATGTTTACCCCGGAGCAGTAGTGAAAAGCTGAGAACACGGGAGAATATACTGCACCCACCATTCATTTATTTCTTTGTTATACTTTATGTGATAGAAATAAATATAATGCAAAAGAATATAGTGTGGCATTTAATAAAAAACAATAGCAGCACCAACAGACTATTGTTTTTGTGGGAACGTCAGTCATCTGCTTTATGTGTAAACTGTATAAATTGTTCAAATTTGTTTGCCAAGGAAATTCAAGGAACACTTTAGTTCTGAAATCTTTGAAATGACACAGAGATTACACCTGTTACTACAACGCAGCTCACAGCAGGACCAGGCTGAGACATTTATGAGGGTCCTTAAGCAGAAAAAGGTCGCCAACTCCTTGAATTGTTTTTGGGGAGGGGTGGAATGCCCTTTGTTAAGTAGGACAAGTATTCTGATGGATAAAACTCTCACATTAAATGAAAATGATGTGTTCCCTGGCAGGAAGTGCTTTGACTAGCTGCCCATTGGGATTGGACGATTGGAAGAACATATCGGCTACTGGCCCGTTGGCTGAGTACATCACCGCTTGTTGTTTTGGCCGATTTTTGTCATTTTATTTTGCTAATTTAATGGTCTCGCAGAACGAGTCAGAGCCGCTGCACAGCTCTAAAACAGTGTGTGTCTGGCTATGCAAGACTACTCAGCGACACACTCAGCAACGGCAGAGAGAGACAGCGTGCAGAGCCAGCATATTTTCACTTTTAACCCTGTGTGAATTAAGGGGGGTTGGACTGACAATATGTCGACAATTTTAACATATTGCCCAACCCTGGCACTGTCCATTAACGTGCAATTATGTAACAAAATAAGCCCATAATCTTTGAGCAAGTCAACTTATTAATGTATTCAATCATCTTCTGCATCAGAGTGTATCATTTCCAAATGGTATGATTGTCTGTCCCTTATAATGCCAACAGCCTTCAACAACATGATGGGAAAAGCATCATCCATTATCACCTCAGCTATAATTACCTACTGACTTAAGGAAGTGACCATGACGTTTCCCAGAGACAGCTGGATTGGTAGGGAAGTAGGTGAATGAGTGCTGCTTCACCAGCCTCACTCACTGAACATAGTGTATGTAGTTATTGTTACTTCATGAATATGCAATGCTCAGTTTAGCACTTAACAAATGACTAGTCTATATCCACGACATTCCACTTCTGCCGCTGGAAATTCCGCCGGATCATACTCTTTTCCCCCGGATGTCCGTCCCCTTCCTCTGTCTCTGTGTTGGCGTTCTAACCTCTGGTGGATTTGTGAGGACTATGGTTAACTGCTCCTCAGATCTCTGCAGGGTAAATCCAGACAGCTAGCTAGACTATCTGTCCAATCGGAGTTTTCTCGTACACATGTTCGACGATTGTGATTGGTTTAAAGAAATGCCAATAAACCAGAGCACTCCCATCCAGGAATGCTCTGTGGACTAGCCAGACCCTCCTCCGCAGCGCAGTGGAGGAAGCTCTGGCAATGCGAGATTAACAAATGACTAGTTTACACTTTTTGGCACTTTACACACCTGAGATGGTGGTCTGGCACTGGGCAGAGAGGCAGACCATGCTAGCTGCATGTAGCTCTTCACTCTCGTTCTCCTCTTCATCGTCCAGGCTGATCTCAGTGATGGCCTCTGGGCCGAGGAGGGGCAGCAGCATCATGCTCTTCCTCTTCAGAGAGCGGTTCTGACGGTTCAACTACAGCGAGGAGGCACAGCCACAAACATACCGTATAAGCACATGTGACTGTCGATGCTGAATATATTCAACAATATGATGAAAATCGTCCCTGCTGGTTGAAAACCTTCCTAAAGCCTAAAACTGTTTTTTAGGAAATATAAAAAAAGGCTAATTTAGCATTTCATTATTTAAATATTAGTAAAACCCACAGACAGCTGTAAAGGGTGACCACTAGCATTGATTTGTGAAATAAAAGACGGAATATGAAGATATTATATAATATAGAATAAAGACACTTTTTCTAGTGTTCTTTGCACTGTGCACATTACCTGCAAAATAAAATGTTTAATCTTTTGTCCAGCAGACTTTATGTTATGTCTAAATTGGCTCTGACAATCTAATTTTGGGGCAACGATCCCATTCATTTCTAAGTTTAATTATACAAACATAATCAAATAAAGGTGTTCAATTGTGGCATTAAGTACTTTAGACAGAATGAACTCTATCTAAATAGTTATAAATGTAAACTTAAATATGCTAATATTTAAGTATAAGTAACTTCTATATCCTGGCCATTGGCCCCACAATCATCTTACAATTATGACCGGACAAAAAGAAGGCATCCCCCTTAAAATATTTTTAAGAGCTCGAGTACACAGCATGTGCACATGCAATTCTGTCCAACTGAGTACTGCCACTTTCTAATACATGCAAGTACACAGGGTTGTGTTCCTGCTCAAACAAATGTGCACAAATGTGCTGCTGTGCAAAAAAAAAAAAATTGGTTGGTTGGGGGGGGGGGCTGGATGGGTCAACAACACATGACCTTCACCCAGGAGACCGGGGTTCATGTCCCGTTATTGTCAGCGTGTCACTGAAACCTACATTTTGTAACCCCACCCACCATCTATTCCTAAACCTAACTGTCCCGTTCTTGTGCCTCATAACATCGTCCTGACCCAGAGCGTCTAAAAGAAACGCCAAGAGTTCCGACCAAGCGCGTCTAAATATGACACTAAAGGAGACTTTTTGTGTCAATAACAAACACCAAAGGCACCTGACCAAGCGTCACTTTTGTATTGTATATATTTAAAATATAGTATTTAATACACTGTAGGTTGGATCAGACATTTTGAATCTTGAAATGACATGGAGGTGATATGAAAAAAAACGATGGTTTGAATGAATCACTTAAAAACAGGGAACAACAGCTTTCTTCTGCTATACCTGCCATCTAAAATCTGTTGGACATGATAAAGCAGCAAAGGTGGTACAGAAAAGCAGCAACATTCAACTTTTTAAATTATAAACTCCATAAAATGGAAAATAACTTGTTCAACTGTAGCTAGTTTTTCAACAACACGGCCACGGAAATAACACTTTAGTATAATTAGTTTCACTTAAGAGGATGAATACACTCACCATACCTCAATACCAGATTGCATTGTGCAGCCACATGAACAAACTCTGCATGCACAATGTATGGCATATTCAGCACCTATTCCCTAAAAGATGTCATGAATCTAACAAAAACTGACAGAGCCTGCATCCTGCAGCGCCTTCATTCTCATATCTGCATAGATTGACAAGCGTGCTATGTATTAAGCTAGTGGAAAACAGGCAAAGAAATGAGGTAGCTGAGCGACAGACAGGGCAGATGAGATGTTGTTGATTTCCTCTTTTCTTTGGCTCTGCAATCAGTCATAATAGCAGGACGCATGCAAAGGCAATGATAAGGTGTGAAAAAACACACATCGTTAGAGAAGCACAGGCAGGCCGGGAAAAGGCAGTGAATATCTCTCCTTTTAGATGTAATCACAGGTTTTTGATGTGACGTGTATTTGCATCTTGCATTTCTGTGCATCGTGTTTTTCTGTGTGATTATAACTTCTAATGTGTATTCTTATGTGGCATTTCCTTTTGAAATTATTTGCAAATTGATCAGTTCTACATGAAGCATACATACTAAACTGCCACTATGGCCAATCCATTTCTAACAGAAAATAAGGAGACCGTCATTAAGTAACACGTGAATGAAGCCTATGGGAAGGAGATGGATGCCAATTATGCATGTTTCTTGATGGCATCTGAAGGAAGAAAAAATGTCCTGAGAAAAGCAGAGAATCAGAAAAAGCAAGCCATGAAATAAACATGTTTAATGGCATCCTGGTGGGAGCAGATTTCAGCATTTCCATCTTTTGATGATGCCCTTCAGACTGCTTCTACTTTTTTTTCTGAAATGCAATCAACAATACATAACATGCAATCTCATTCTTCTGATAATAATCTACAATTCACAAGAGAAGTACATATAAAATGACATAGATAAATCAAGGCTGATTTAGCATCAGGCTAGCATCAACACAAAAACTTAAAGCATCAAAAACATGTTTGGATTTGACTGGTGGTAAAATGCCTTTTTAATTCAAAATGTTTGATGAGGTTTGAATTGCCCTGAAATTTAGCTTCTTTCAGAGTGGGCTTGGGAATGTTTGGTATGCAAAATTACCATCATTAGGTACAAAGAAATGAATACAGACTTCAATCTGTCTGTCCTCCGCTGGGAACACTTCCTTATGTATTTTGGGTTTGATTTTATGGAGCTCAGCGCAAATTCTTTCAGGAAGACTTCTAAAACATAATCACTTTCTCTCTCCTCTAAACGGATCAGCTGTAGACGTCTTCACTTTTATCTTAACCAATCAGAAGCGGCCATGAAAATCACGGGCCAATCACTGCATGACATCCCTGTCTCTCTCTGCTGCTCAGTTGTCATTTCAGGATAAGAGCACAACCCTCCTCCTCCCCTTGCTCCTCCGGTCTTCATCACCCACGGCTCCTGGGTCCTCATCCGGCAGGCCACTACCGACGGCTCTTCGGTTTTGGTTTCCAGGTTCCTCGCGCCATCAGTGTCTAGACTCCATCAGGGGATTAACTTTCGGCTTTCTACCCCTTTAAAAAATGTAGATTTTTTAAATAACGATGGAGTCTAATCTCCAAAGACGGTACATTTCAAATCATGCATATGTACATATGTATAAATCTTTGCATATCTGCAACGAAGTCTCTCCTGGTTGAAATAGTAAATGAGTAACAAAGTGATGTTAACATCCTCAGAGTGCAGGAATTGTTGCTTTACAATATTGCTGAAATGCTATTGAAAGGTCAACACTGTTCAAAAGGTAATGTCACTTACTCCAGCCTTATTCATTCATGGCGAATGAATGTGTTGCTTTCAACTAAAGTAAGTGTTGAACAGTTGATGTATGGATAATTCTTGAATATGGCTACTCAAGGACTATCAGTCTGGGTGCCGCCCCCCCCACAGTGACACCCTGCTGTATTAGCAAGGCAGGTACAGGGAGTGACTAGGTATGGACAATGTTTTAAATCAAGAAGGAAGAGGAGAAAAGAAGCAATGAGCACATAAAGAAGAGACCAAAGAAATCAAATAAAGCTTGAAAGAGAGTAGTCACTTAGACTGCCCCGAAGCAAGCTTTTAGCCAGTATATTCTTACGAACAAATAGATTAATTCCTGCTGTAAGACCAGGAGTGGGCTAGTTTATTGCTGCCTCTAAGCCGCCCTGCCCAGTGGACATAGCCTCATACATTATGTCTTTTCAGTAGGAAAAGAAAAGTGACACAAAATAGTATCTGTCCCACATTTCAAGGCAATGGCAATTCATCACATTTGATTCGTTGTCATCAGTTGCTAAATATTCACTTTGCAAACCCTGAAACTTCCAAACCTGCATATTTGCATCCATATAGTACAATGACAAAAATGTGTTGCATATTTGGTGGGCTTTCTTGAAAAACAAGGTCTGTGTTTATGTTCATTCTTGGAATATTTATTTTTGGAACAATGGCCACAAATGCAGCACGTACAAGATGAGTCCGATAGATTAACCATTCAGGTGAAGCAGGAGGTGCAAACATCATTTCTGCATGCCTTACCTGGGTTTGGTTGGAGAAACTAGGATACTGAGGCATAAACCTTATCCAAGTTTCTGGAATGGATATGTTAATAAACTGTCATACCCATATAACTTGATCTCCTCGGAGTCACGAGTTATTGACAAAAGAATGACTGTATTGAATATTTCAATGAGAGTCAAAGTATTCTACCAGACTGGCTTCCTAAGGGAAGTTTTATTTCTCTCCTATAGTAAGTTAATGTTATCGCAAATAAATGCTTCAGACATGATATTGGCAGTGAGATCTTGATCTTGGTAACATCATACTGCAAGGCAATCATTGTGTTTAACTTGGTCCAAACTGGACTGGATTTAAAGCTGCGGTAGGCACTTTATTTTTTGCGTCGTTGGGCAAACATTCCATAATAATCTTTCAGCATATTGTAATTCAAGTCTTCTGAGAGAAAACTCGACTTCTGCACCTTCTCTTCGATCAGTTTTTTTTAGGTTTTAAATTATCTAGCCGTGACGGGAGACGTTGGCCAATCACAGGTCATTTCAGAGAGAGAGGGCGTTCCTATTGGCAGGAAGAGGTCTCACTACTTCAAATTCTGGCGTCTTTTTGCACCCTACCTTCTGCAGCAATAAGGGAGCAACAGAAATTAAATGTTAGAAGAAAGAAAGAGAGCGAGAAGGAAGTCAACTAAAACCAAATCAGTTTGTTAGTTACAAGCCCCCAGGAACAGCGCCATGTCTGAAAGCGACCATGGGCTTAGCGGCCAGCGGTGGAACTGCCCATAGACTTTGCATGGCGAAAGAAACTTCTATATTTCAGTGGCAATCTTTTTTTGGGGTAAATCAACTTACCAGTCCATACATTTAAATGGTCCTTGTTTAAACCGTCATGTTTAAAAATGTTTAACATGCACTAATCGCCAAATCCAGAATTATTTAACTAGGCATGATGAGCAGACATAATGAATGCGAGCAAACCCACGGTACTGCGCCCACGTCGCCCTGTACTGAAGGCTCATATGAGGGTTCTCCTAAATTCATATAGCTGTAATAATGGCTATACAGCTGTAATTCATCATGTGTATTATCTTATTATACATTATATCAACGCGGAAGATCTGGGTATTTTTCGAGCTCCATGACTGCTTTATGCTTTCTGCCCTTTTGAGCAACTCTCATTGGAATGAACGGGGCTTTGTGCCAAACACTGTATCCAGTTCTCTTCATACATCCATGATTAGTTACCTCTAGTCTTTACAACAACAGTATAAGTGCAGCTGCTCTTGGATATGTGGTCGGATGGGGATGGTATGGCAGGTGTTTAAACCATAGTTTATACTTATAACTCATGTCTGTTATTATTAGTATTATATTTCCAAATACATACATTAGCATCCATCAATGCCATTATATTTTCTGTTCTTTTTCAGACATACAGTAGGTTGGCTGCTGGGCCAACCTCTAATATTCTTTTGTGTGACTCAAGTCAGTGGTTGCAACAATAATTTCAATAGTCATGTTTCAAAGGCAAGAAGAAATAATAAAGTATTTTTAAAGTGTTGTTTGCGATTTGTCAGGAATATATTTGGGACTCCAGCCCAAAGGAGATGTTATATGCCTGTAATGTACTCTTATAATATTGCAATCATTTTAAAGTTTTTGTTTCTGGCAGTCATATAGCCTCGCAATCTAGACCAGTTAGGAATCAAATTAATTTTGGTCAATATGACAACATAAAAATGTATAAGCCTAAAGCCCTGTATCCTCGCACACAGCTTAACACCACAGGAAATCATGGTGTGTGTGTGTGTGTGTGTGTGTGTGTGTGTGTGTGTGTGTGTGTGTGTGTGTGTGTGTGTGTGTGTGTGTGTGTGG
The DNA here is from genome assembly GCF_031162955.1 of Sander vitreus. Classification (NCBI taxonomy): domain Eukaryota; kingdom Metazoa; phylum Chordata; class Actinopteri; order Perciformes; family Percidae; genus Sander; species Sander vitreus. The sequence continues at coordinate 683,422 of NC_135871.1, read as the reverse complement.
GTCTGTGTGTGCCATTATTAGGTGATGGTAATGGTTCATTAACAGTAGTCTGTAAATGATACTAAACAAATGAAGGCTGTGGCTCAGGTGGTAGAGCGGTCATCTACCAATCAGAAGGACGGTGGTTCAATCCCCTTGCCCCTGCAGTCTATATGTCGAAATGTCCTTGGACAAGACATTAAACTCTGAATTGCTCCCGATGCTGAGCCATCGGAGTGTAAATGTGTATGAATGTTTATCTGATGAGCAGGTGGCACCTTGTATGGCAACCTCAGCCACCAGTGTATAAATGTGTGAATGGTTAGTACTATGTAAAAGTGCTTTGAGTACTCATTAAGATTTGAAAAGTGCAGTCTATTTACATTTACATTTCTTTAATGCAGATAACAAACTACAGCAGAGGTTCAACAGGCACATCTTGAATAGCACCATATTGAAAGTGCTGTCATTTGTTATTTGTTAGTTTAAAGGTTAAGCTTCTAACCTAAAATTAGGGATGTCCCGATTACAGTATGGGATCAGAGCCCATTTTGGCATTTTTTAACTGTTACTGTTAATTAACTACCTATCTCCGATCATGTACATCAGCTTGTATTGATCGCTGCCTTTAATCATACACACAGTGCGCCACAGACACACTGCCAGACCGCCTAGATGCCGCCACTTTCTAACCAACATGGCGCACAGCAACTCACCAGTGTCTGTCCAGAGTGTCTCGTAGCTTGCCAGCCTTTGGCAACAAGTAATAAAGTTTGTGTTTATTAGTCACCCGTTTTTTACAGAAGTGGATTACTCCAATTACAGGCTGTTATTCCCTGGAGCCAACGTCAGTAAACATGAGAAGAAAATCAAGGATTGACTATTAAGCACAAGAGGGGTCACTAAGTTTAGTTTTCGTTGTTCAGCGGGGAACTTGTTTGTTCTTTGGTTGGGGCTTTGCTGGGATCCTAAAGAGAGACTCATTTGCTGCAGTAAGTTAAATGTATTAAGCTTAAGACATATATTTAGTTACTTTGTTTACTTCGTTATTTTTGTAAAACAAAAAAATGGCGTGCAGCTCTATTATCTGAGCAAATTCAAGAATTGGATCGGGACTCGGTATCGGCAGATATTCAATATTTTAAAAAATCGGGATCGGATCGGGAGTCAAAAAAGCTGATCAGGACATCCCTACCTAAAATGTCACATGGATTGCAATGAGCAGTAGACAATGGTATTTAGGGGTGAAAGGGTTCACAAAGTTCCTGGTTTGGTTCAGAATGTTTTTGGCACAGAGGAGGGGCATTACCTGTTTCAAAATTAGAGATGGTCTGATACCATTTTTTACTTCCCGATACCGATTCTGATTCCTGAACTTGCGTATCGGCCGATACCGAGTACTGATCTGATGCCAGTGTGTCATATATTTTATTATGTTTTAACAGCTGTATACTACTATCCCTGTATAGATGATATGATGTATAACAGCTGTATACTACTATCCCTGTATAGATGATATGATGTATAACAGCTGTATACTACTATCTCTGTATAGATGATATGATGTATAACAGCTGTATACTACTACCTCTGTATAGATGATATGATGTATAACAGCTGTATACTACTATCTCTGTATAGATGATATGATGTATAACAGCTGTATACTACTATCTCTGTATAGATGATATGATGTATAACAGCTGTATACTACTATCTCTGTATAGATGATATGATGTATAACAGCTGTATACTACTATCCCTGTATAGATGATATGATGTATAACAGCTGTATACTACTATCTCTGTATAGATGATATGATGTATAACAGCTGTATACTACTATCTCTGTATAGATGATATGATGTATAACAGCTGTATACTACTATCTCTGTATAGATGATATGATGTATAACAGCTGTATACTACTATCCCTGTATAGATGATATGATGTATAACAGCTGTATACTACTATCTCTGTATGGATGATATGATGTATAACAGCTGTATACTACTATCTCTGTATAGATGATATGATGTATAACAGCTGTATACTACTATCTCTGTATAGATAATATGATGTATAACAGCTGTATACTACTATCTCTGTATAGATGATATGATGTATAACAGCTGTATACTACTATCTCTGTATAGATGATATGATGTATAACAGCTGTATACTACTATCCCTGTATAGATGATATGATGTATAACAGCTGTATACTACTATCTCTGTATAGATGATATGATGTATAACAGCTGTATACTACTATCCCTGTATGGCTGTGATATGATTTCTATCTTTGTTGTCAGTCTGGCTCAGGTTAAACACTTTGTGAAACATGAATGCCCCAGAACTTTCTGTTATTCTCCAGTTTGACAGTCAGTTATAACGGAAAAAGAACATAAATAAACTACTTTAACGTAGATTTTCTTTAGGGCTTTATTACGTGGTATCGGATCGGTGCATAAACTCCAGTACTTCCCAATACCGATACCAGCGTTTTAGGCAGTATCGGAGCCGATACTGGTATCGGTATCGGAACATCTCTATTCAAAATGATTTTTCATTTATTTATATGGCAAAAAAGTTTGCCTTAACAAAATTCCGACTAAGAACATAAACCATAAACATTGTCAAATTGTTATTCAGAGAATGGGTTTTCTAATTAATGCAAAAAGAAAGCGCAGCTTTGTTATTTTTTATGTAAGGCCATCAAGTGAAGCATATAAGTTCAATCAGCAGTAGATGTTTTTTTTAAAATGACAGTAGCCTATAAGTGCCACTGTGTTATTAAAAAATGAAACACATTAAGTGCAGCATAACCCAAACATGCAGTAGGCCTGGGTGGTCGCTTATATTTTCACATCATCCAATCGTGGTTACTTATGCGATCTGATCGCCAGTCTGGCAACATTGAATACGTAATTGGACATAACATATTATGCATATGCGGAACGGCTTCCACTTTAATCAAACATATTAAACACAAACATAAAAACATATGATGTTTTTCATACTGCCCATCGCTGCAGCTCCTCCACCTGAAACACTCTGAGCTCTTGGCCCGCCTTCCTGAAAAGCACAGTCTGCTCTGATTGGTCGGCTGGCCCACTCTGTTTGTGATTGGTCAACCAAAATCAAACCAACCACTGGGCAGGCTGTGCTTGCTCAGGCAGCACCTATGGGCAGCACATATGAAAAACTGGGCTGGCTTTCTCAATCAGCGACATCACTAATGGAGGAATTTCAAACAGGAATGTGGGCGAGCTGTTTTCAGGCAGTTGAGAACAAGTGCTGTCTGTGGGAGAGAAAGCTCCATTTGGAGAAAAACATACATCTATTACACAAAAAAACAATATAACACACTAAAAGATGGGAAGAATCCAAAAATGCATAATAGGGGCTCTTTAAACCTACACTAGTTCACTGAAGCACTCGTAGCTCTCCTTCTTTCAGCGACTTTCTCGATAATCCCACAGTTGTTTACACGCTGTTAGCTCTGTTAGCTACTTTAGTTTAGCAGTTAGCGATGGCTTCTCTCTTTCACTCTCCAAATTCTGTTGATCAGCATGTCAAATGTTTAGCTATTCCTCTGCCTCCTAATGTGATAATTGTACTGCCTTTCTGACTGAAATCTGCGAGACTAAAATGAACCGAACAATACATACATACCCCGAACTGTGACTAGGGGACTGAATGTTTGGGATTTTTTACTTTTTTACCATTCCGTCCCTAAGGTCAGTAGATGAGCGACGGCTGTTGGTAGTGTCTTGAGAGTCAAAAGATATAGTTTTGCAATGCATAAAATCGCAGCAACAAGCAAAGTACGCATCGATCCAATAGCATTGATCAACAAGTCAACTCACCCAGATACGCTGTGGTCATTTGTGGCAGTAAAAATCTTACTTGTCACCCCTGTTAAGATGAGGACGACAAACAACCCAAAGGAAAGGAGGACTGAAGGACAAGGAGCGGTGGGAAAAAAGGCCTGAAAGTCGACCTTCACCATAATAATCCCTCAGCCTCCCACTGCCCAAAACATGGTCCAACCAGGTGCAATGTGAGGGCTTTTGTCCAGAAATTGAATGAGAAATGATTACAGTGATAAGCTCAACACCAGTGGTCTGCAAAATCACTATGTGCCAGGCTCCCCCACTCCCAATCACAACTCACATTTTAGCAAGGAATCCAGCAAATTGGGCTCTGAATCAAAAGAATTCAATGCCATTTTGAACACTAAGATATGGGGACAGCAGCAGAACTGGAAGAGTGCTTTTGATTGCAACATACAAATTGAACAGGTCAAAGTGACGGTTACTGGAATACACTGAACAGAGTGTCTTCACAGCTAATGTGATGCTGTAATATTTATTTAGTCAAATTTGTTCCTAATCAACATACCCTACAATTCTGATCACATTAATGTTCTCTTGTTTTAGGCTACATTTACCCTGCTATGTTTTGGTTTAAAAAGGAATATCTTCTGCTATGTTTCCCCTCTCTCATTCCCCCTGCTCAGGCGTTTCCCCCCCTCATTCCCCCTGCTCTGGTGTTCCCCCTCTCTCATTCCCCCTGCTCTGGTGTTTCCCCTCATTCCCCCTGCTCAGGTGTTCCCCCCTCTCATTCCCCCTGCTCAGGTGTTTCCCCTCTCATTCCCCCTGCTCAGGTGTTTCCCCCTCTCATTCCCCCTGCTCAGGTGTTTCCCCCTCTCATTCCCCCTGCTCTGGTGTTTCCCCCTCTCATTCCCCCTGCTCTGGCGTTTCACATCTCATTCCTCCTGCTCTGGTGTTTCCCCCTCTCATTCCCCCTGCTCTGGCGTTTCCCCCTCTCATTCCCCCTGCTCTGGCGTTTCCCCTCTCATTCCCCCTGCTCTGGCGTTTCACATCTCATTCCTCCTGCTCTGGTGTTTCCCCCTCTCATTCCCCCTGCTCTGGCGTTTCCCTCTCTCATTCCCCCTGCTCTGGCGTTTCACATCTCATTCCTCCTGCTCTGGTGTTTCCCCCTCTCATTCCCCCTGCTCTGGTGTTTCCCTCTCTCATTCCCCCTGCTCTGGCGTTTCCCCTCTCATTCCCCCTGCTCTGGTGTTTCCCCCTCTCATTCCCCCTGCTCTGGCGTTTCCGAGCCCCTAAACCGGAGACATTAGGAAACACTTCTGACCTGTTTTGGTTTGGAGTCTGCGGGGTTGTGTTTCAGTCTCAACGGCCGCAAACTGAGACCTTTGGCAACACTGACACTTTCTCCAACGTTTCTCCTCCTGATTGGGTCTTATCAGTCACGACGTCTCGTTCTCTGAGACTAAAGCTACTAACCAGACATGGGGGACTCGAGTCACAAATTTTAGGACTTGAGACTTGCTTGATAAACATTCATAAAAGACTCGACTTGACTTTGACTTGATATTCATGACTTGAGACTTGACTTAGACTTGAGTCAAATGACTTGACTTTCTGTTTATTTCTGATTTTGAGGAGGAGTTAACTACGATTTTAGAAAATCTGATTAGGTGATCTGATTGGGTGCTGTTGCATGCGCGGCCAGGAACCCGTTGATAATATTACAAAGTGACGCGGCAGACCTGCAGTAAACGAGTAGTAACTTAACGGCATGGATCCCTCTGCACCGAAAATAATAAAGTTTGGCTATAAGGATTACACCACTGACCAGGCAAAGAAGAAACGAACGGCAGTTTGCAAGGTCTGCAGTGCAAACATCTCCCCCACAACCACCACCACGTCGGATTTCATCAGACACTTCAAACCCACAAGGAAAGGTAAGTTATGAAGTCAGCCTAATCTTTTTAGCTAACAACAGTTACAGTAACTGACAAACGTCACTCTCTCTCTCTCTCTCTCTCTCACACACACACACACACACACACACCCACACCCACACACACACACACACACACACACACACGCAGACGTAAGTATGTGAATAAAGCTAGGCACGCATACACACACAACACACTCTGCACTCTCACACACACACACACACACACACGCACATGCACACATTCACTCACCAATAGTAATAACTTTTCACTCACTCACTCTCTCACACACGCACACATTCACTCACAAATACACTGACAAATATTAACATATGCTCTCCAAATTACACAGAGGGGGTGGGATTCAGCGCCTCTTAAACTCTTTAAGAGAAGGAAAGGTTAAAGGATGTGTTTCTGTCCCATAAAAGTGAGGCATGTTTGAAGAATATTATTTGACTAGAAACCATTATACTTGAATTGTTTGAATGGATTTCATGATTTGATGTCATGTTTGAGGCATATTGAACAAATATGTATGTTGATTTATTGTTGAGTTATTGTTAATATCAGTTTTAGGCTATGCTTTAATCTGTATAAATGTAAACTGTTCAGATGTATGTGTTGAGATGTATGTGTCTTTTGAATATTGAGTAGGAAAAAATGCAAATGAAACTCCAGCAGTTCATAACCACTGTCTTTAGCTTCTTTAAAAATGGAAACTTGACTTGCTTAATTGTCACAAAAAATGACTAGAACTTGCTTGAGACTTGCCCATGTGTGACTTACTCCCATCTCTGCTACTAACGTTACCATGACAACTACCAGCAGCGGGCGCAGTCTCCCCGCTGCCTCCTGTTTATGTCCAATATACCAGAATGTTGATGAGATATGAGGTTTGGGCGTGTTAGTTTAAACAGAGATTAGTTCTTCTACTGGAGATAAAAACACTCGGTGCACCGAGATCACTTTTGGCTCAAAACTCAAACACTTAAAAACCAAAACGTAGCGCTGGAGATGTAGCCTTAATTTATTGGTAACATTTTCTTGGTTGTGAGCGTGTTTTATAGAATCACAGAAATGACACACATGGTATGACGGACCCCTGGTTCATTGTCTTTGAGCAGTATTGTCGGAAGTATTTGTATGAATATGAAGTGTACCTTGGTGGCCAGGGCTTCAGCACTCTCTCTACATGTCCTCTCGATCACCAGGTCCTCCTGAATGGCACTGACCTCTTCAATTACCATCTGAGAAACTAAGAAAAAAAGAGAATTAAAGACAAAGGAAAATACACCATACCCTAACCATATTCAGGCACGTGGACAGATAAAGCCCAGCTACTGCTCAAGCACCTGCCCCTTTGGCCTCTTTCGTTCTATTTCTAATTTTATATTTAGGTTAGTTTTTTTATTTGGCCCATGACATCAATTCTCAATTAGAAGCATGCTGTAATGCTCAACAACTGCATTTGAGTTGTGATTTTGCGAGACAGAATTTGAGCCTCTCACAGCCACCACAGTTCCGCAAATGGAGCGCCCTGACCGGCCTCCATTAGTGACAGCCGGCAGGTAAGTTTTCCCCCAGGTGCAGAGCGGAGCTGCTTCTGAAACGCGCTGCGGCACATCTGTGAAATCACAAAGATTGTCGAGAGTGGCCATGAATCTGCCGCAGCTGCGCCCGTTGGAAGCCTCAGCATTGTCTGTCACTGTTGTGAAATGAAACTACAATCTCAATAGAGCCAGCCTAACATCAAGCTTATTACCTTAACAACGCTGGAAACGGGTGAACTCTCGTAGGCTACTTATTTCCTTTGTCAGGGAACTGATACAAATACATAGGTAATATTACGTGGTTAATTAAAAAATCAAAAACTGTATGCCTTGGGATTTTTTGTGTGACAATTTTTAAAATCGATTATTTCCCATAACATTTTCTTTACCAATGATTGAGCTAAATATTTTCTGTTTATACTGTAACGCCGACGACGACTACATCATATACGTTTCCAGCAAAACAGAGTAAAAGCAGAAAATGCAATAAATCCATGTTATGTTCTTCTTTACAAATGAAATACATGTCAGACTGACTGACTGACATGTGATGTGTGTGTGTGTGTGTGTGTGTTTTCAAAATCATATTTGGATATCAGAAACATTCATTTTCAACATAGAATTAGGTGCAAACAGAATGTTCCATCACTAAATAACCTTACGTTTACATTTACAAATTTACAATCTGTGTTATTCTGTGAAATTACCTTCATCATTCACCAAAAAGCAAGTTCAGAGGTTCTTTTCAGCTGTAACGGCTGTTATTGTGTGATCTGGCAACACATTCTCACTCAAATAGCATGAAATACGGACATTTGGTCAGGTGCCTTTGGCGTTGTTATTGACGCTAAAAGTCTCCTTTAGTGTCATATCTAAACGCGCTTTATCTAAACGCGCTTGGTCGGGACTATTTGCAGACTTTTGACGCTCTGGGTCAGGACGTACGTGTAACTGACATGCAGGACAAGAACGGGACAGTTAGGTTCTGGAAAAGATGGTGGGTGGGGTTATTAAATGTATTTTTCCGTGACACGCGGGACGACAGGACATGAACCCCGGTCTCCTGGGTGATAGTCCTGTGTTGTTTGACTCATCCAACCCCCCCCAACCAACCTCTCTATGCGGAATTCCACGCTTTCGCCTACTTGCTGTCGCTATAAATACTACGTCATCTTACAGCGCCGCGGAGCTGCTGCTCTGCCCAGTGCGTTCCATACAGACGCTGAAGGGGGATTTTTGTGTTGCTATCTGACGCTGAGAGACACTGACCATGCGTCCATATTTTACGAGATGGGAGTGAAACGGAGCCTGAACCGAAAGAAGGAAAAAAAAGAGCACAGAACGACATTATGTTGTATGTTTATGACTCAGGCCATATGGTCCAAATTAAATGATTTATTAATAATGTAATAACAATAACATATAACAATAACTTATTTCACCAGTATATTGCTGTTTAACGACAAAAACAACCACCAGATGGGAAAAGGGTATTTTACAATAACTCTGAATGCACCACGAGACTTAGGCTACCAGTTTGAAGTAAACGCATCATCTGTGTTGTTTTTCCGACAACGACAGCTACAGACTGTTACCGTCCCGGTGTTGGAATCCTCTACAGTGAAATACTGTCACACTTTACAGCGGTTAGCTGTCAGCATTTTAACCGTGTTTAATCCAGCTGCTAGCTAACGGTAGGCTAACGTTACCTGCTGTCAAGTGTACTGTTAACTAGCGTCACACACAGCAATGTTTCTGTTGCCTCTAACATCTGTTTCGGAGCTTTGAAGAGCAGCGCAGACATTAAAGTGGTACCGAAATGAGGCACCTAAATCTGCATTGCTATTTGGTCCGGTAGATACCGGTTGTTAGGCACCGGTGCCATTTAGCACCGGGTTTTGGTACCCAACCCTTCTAACTGTGCACTCCATTTAAATTTAGGGCGGGAAAGTCGCCAAAGACACTCAGATCCTATTACTTGACAAAGCAGCAAATACAAGCACTTTCAGCAGTGGGTCATATGCTCGATCACTATTGTTTTACTGTTTGATAGATAAGTACTTTGTGTACTTGAAGATTGTGAAAATCTTATGGACATTAACTTTAAGCACAGAAGCCTTTCTGCCCAACCAGTAACAAACGTACCCATTAAGTTAGTTTCACATTTGGCCAATCAAAACACTGTTAACCAATGGACAAAGCAACACATTAACATTTTGAAATCAATCCATGGTCAGTTTGGCAAACATACACAGACACAAGAAAATGACGCTGATCTTACAATGTTGTCCTTGCTAAGGTCAAAGAAAAGTTAGGTTAAAAAAGGTTAAGGCTAAGTCAGTAGCCTTGGTTGATGTGACAAAGTCAATGAAATATGAAAAGCAGCAATACAAAGTTACTGTATGGCTGCATTCATGTCAATATAAACTAAAAAAGTCATCTCATTGCCACTCCATTTAGGATTTCGTAAATGAGTGATTTATCATTTCATTGTGCAGTTAATTGAGATACAGTAAGAGTGGCACAACACTTGACACTGAAGTATATTGTATATGAATGCTTTGTGTGGCTGCCATCTGAGTAGCCTCGATAGTGAGTGACCTATGTACATCATTATGATTTGAATTAAAAAGAAAGTGAACAAAATCTTTTATTCAGATAAGTTCCCCTACCTTTTCATTTCCATCAGTCAGCACCAATGTGTATTGACTATAGACTAAATAGGGTACATGCAGAAAACAACTTTAGAAAATGTGATTATAAATAATAGTTTAGAATGTATGTAGGCACTTGTAGGCGGTGTGAGATAGGGGCGTTGAAATGAATCATTGCATCGATGCATCACGATGCGAACCTAAACGTTTCTGCAGCGATGCAGTGACAGACCATAATCGATTATTGCCTACTGATGTTTTTGCCTTTTGTCTGTTGTGTTCAGACTCCGCTACATTCAGGAGGTGTCTCCAGGTGTTTTAAGAGCAGATACAATAAAAAGGGGAGTTCATATACTGTATATCTGACTATATCAGATCTATATTTGTTGATGAAAACCATGTGTAGCAATATATAATAATATTGAGGAGGTGACGCATTTTGAATCGTTGACAGGATAATCATAATCAAATCGAATCGAAACAATGAACAAACACTGAACTGAAGAGGCTAAAAAGCTTGGTAGAGCTTAGGTGAACTGCAGGGTTGGTGAGTGACACCTTTCACGTTACACAGTCATTTGATTTATTGTTGATATAAAAAAAATATTGATTATTGCAGCTTTAACTAAACCTGGGTAGTTGAAAAGAATCAGGTAAAATTCCAAATCACAAACCGTAATGTTGTTTAAGCTGCAATCACACCTCAGTACCAAAAGAACGCCCCTGAAAAATGCCCTACCACTTAGCTAATTAAACATTGTGGTTGAGCGAGGAAGAAATTAAGCATTAGTGGCATTGCTGTGGGCAATTCCTTCCCCCAGTGACACCTAATTAGGAAGTTGATGAACGCCAGCGGCGGGCGATATTCACGTTCCTCCGGCGCCCTCCACATCAGTCAGTCAATAGCACTTAGCTGACAGTTTTCCTCCTCGGCCTCTTCTCCGTTCCTCTCTGCCTGTCTCCATAATGCCGTGGCCACACTAAGCAACCTACGAAAGGATGCCTTGAACTAAATGACATGTTAATTATAATTACTGGTAGCCATGGTAAATAAACAGCGGTGGAAGTGTTGAAAGTGTATGAGCACCAGTCGATGGGGGGCTCTGACACGTCAGAATTGGCAGTCTTAATTGTAAGTTTCGGCCTCCCCATCATCACCACTCCATCTTTTTTCTGCCCTCTTTTTTGTGCCTGCTTTTTTTCATCCTCCTCTCAGGAAAGACAGTGATTACCCCTGTGCCGACGAGCTGCATAATGTTATCAGCGCCGCCAACGGAGCAGTGAATTAAATTGTATCTGCAGCCTCTGTGAAGCTTTGATGAGGGGGGCAGATGCCTTTGTGGTGTTATCATTATAACACAATGGTCATGTTGTCATCAACCTTGCCATCGGCAATTGAAAAGGCATGATTGTGTGTTGGGGGCTTTTTCCTCCCATCCTCCCACTACCCCCCCACCAACCCTGCTGCCCCACCCCCAGCCGTTTCATTGTGAATAGGAGCAATTTTCTAAGAGCTATGAAATCACGTAATAGGTCCTAATATGCAGCTGCTTGGCACAGTGAGGCAGCCTCTATTAACGACAAAGTCAAACACAATATGTGTTTTGGCTGGAGAACCGCTGAATACACGAGCACGGGCCAGATTTATTCAGATGAAAATCCACACAACTGTCACCGTTACAAAGACAAACTATTGCTTTTGACATGTGGAGCCCTATTTTAAATTCTGTCTTCACTAAAGTGGTCATAACAAAGCATTCAACTGTAAGGAAAATCATTTAAAAAAATTGAAGATGGGCCAAAACATTTTAAATTTGTAGCGTTTGGAATGACACTCGTGATGAAAGCTGAAGCCAAGACATATTCCTATGCCATCATCTGTGTGCTGGTTCACATATTTGTACAGCTGTGATCATTTTCAAAAGAACAAACGTTTGTTGCAACAGAACACAGGTTCTCTTACCAATCCAGATGCTGCCACAAATGAGATCACATAGGTATTGGTAGGCACATGTGTTAAATCTGATACACCTTTCTGAGAATGTGCTGTATGTTCCTTCATAAAATGTCTCAGTGTCCTTGTGTTGGCATCAAAGGTTGATTCACTTCACATGGAAATTGTTCATTGCTTGAAAACACATAATCTGCTAATTATTCTAATTTTGATTATGTTACAAGAGGGCAAGAACAAATAAAAAAAACTGCTGGCCAAGTCCCTCACACAGCTGAATTTATTTATGTGTGTGTGTGTGTGTGTGTGTGTGTGTGTGTGTGTGTGCATGCGTGCGTGCGAAAGGAAGATCACCAAGATACCAGAGATTAGGGCTGCACAATATATCGTTTCAGCATGGACATTGCGGTGTGCACCTAATCTCGCCTATTGTCCCTATCCACGGCCTCTCCAGTGTTAATCCCATAGACATTACATTTAGATGATTTTTTGTAGATATGTCCTTTTGCAAAATATACAGTAGTCACATCACAGGACGTGCAAAGTCAATGCTGCAACTGTTCAGCCAGTGGTATTACAGACTTGAAACTCAATTCACATCGACAGTATGTGCACATCATTTTAGTCTTGTTGAGAGAACCATAGGGAAGGGCTGTGAAACTTAACTTGCCATTGAAATGACCCTTTTCTTTATCTGTTTCTGCTCACAGAGCTTTGTTTCTGCTAGCCATCCACAACGTTACTGCTGCATCGCTTCCTGATTTCTCAAACTACGGAGCGGCCCGAACAGAACGCGTGTGGGTTAATTGTGAGTCAAGACAATGAGAAAAGGAATTTGCGTTAACTCGTTATTATCGTGTTTATTTTGACAGCCCTAATCCATTTATATGAATACATTCAAGAGTTAAAGCTTGTTTGTAGAATAAAAAACATGTCTGCCTCGATCTCACTTCCTGAACAGCAGAGATAAACTGACCTTGCTGGAACTCATTGAGCTTCTTGATGGCCTCGTCTCTCTCCTCCTCCAGCCTCTTGCACTTATGTAAGAGAGACAGACAGAGAAACTTTAACACACTTTTAGAGATATATATATAAATATAGAGAGAGAGAGAAAATGTCCATATTTTGCATACCCCCTTGTCATTTTTGTTGCTATGAATGTGTATAGGGTCAAGTGCCAACAACTAACAATTGAAATAATAATAAAACATATATAGTCCGACCAATAATCACTTATATAATTACAATTTGGCATATCTAAACAAAATCAATGATTACCAGTCATACGCCTTAAGACCTTAGCTAATGTTAGCAATTAAATTATGTAATTGTCAACTTTTATTACAGGCATATATATATATATATATACTGTATATATATTTTGTTGTTTGAAAAACCAGTGCCCACCGACCCATAAGACTATGAACATTTTTCAAAGAATATAAACTTGTTTTTCTACAAAACCTTTTCTCTATTTACCAAAAGAAATGTACCTAATTGAAATACAGTCCAAAAGGATGATTTAAATGAGCAAATATTTAATCAAAGAGTAAGTAAATAAGAGTACACATCTGACATCTTCTACACCTTTAAAAAGTCTGGTCTTTTCAGAGTTAGAAACATTTCTCAGGAAGTCCACTCCACAATAGGTAAAAGGCTGTTTTCTGATCTGCCACACCTATGGTTAGGTGTTGTTTGGTGTACTGTAGAGGCTATTGATAGCCACTGTCCTAGCAAGCTCCTTGTCGATGTTGTCGATCCAAGCACTGCACTTGTTGCCTGAAAATAATAAAAATACTCAAATATCCTACCTATAGAAATACACCTTTATGATCCTACTAAAACGTTTGAGGCTAATGTAGCATGGGTGTGAAGTAGGGGAAATAAATAATACTGATGGATTCTTAAATTCCATCAAATAAGACAGAACAGTATGACTAGATGGTTAACAAACAGTTTGGTCTCATAGGACTCCAAAACATTTCCACTCGTGTTTCCAACTTCCCTTTATTAATAATACCACACCCACAAGTACTGTGGTGTGGCCGATTTGCCTATCAGTGGCCTAGCTGTCAATCAAAATCAGTGGATCAGAACTATAACCAAAATATGGGAAGTCTTGAAATAATAACTAGTGTTCTTTAAATATAAACAAAAACTGCTGTTTTGGCTCCTACATTAGCACAAAAAACGACAACTGACTATTGGTAGGAGAAGCAAACAGCAGGCTCCCATGTCAAAGTCATTACGTGGAGCCATACTGCCCAACCCCCTCCCTGCACTGTAGCAACAGTGTGACACTCCATTTACCTTAGTTACAGCGTCAGCCGCCACAGGTCCATGTCAGGGTCATGGAGGCATACAGTAGCTTGGTTTTGAACAAACTAAAAATAAATGCTGTTATTTTTCTAGTGGACGGTCTCTTTCATAGAAGCCTCAGGAAGCTACTACCACTTCTTAAAGCTGTTACACACCAACCAGGCGGCCGACCGTCGGCAGTAAAGCCAGTCGGACTGATCAGTCGGGTCCCCGAGGTCCAAAAAAATGCCTCAAAACACACTGAGGCGGCACCGACTTGAGCGTACGCTCTGCACGTAATATGTCTCCATAGCAGCAGGCGGCGCTAATCTGGATTGTTTCCCAGAAAATGAAAACCGGCAGCTGATTGGACGAACGCGTCACGTGGGTCTTTTTTCTCCGGAAAGTCAAAGCCAGACTGTCATGGCAGCTCATTCAGAATATGATCTCATATTGGACTAAAATAGTTCACCGAAACATGTTTCTGAAAACACTGTAAGAGAGAAATAGGCCGTGCAGCTGCTGAATCTGTCTTCATTTCAGATCAACAAAGGTCAGTTTAAAAGATTTTAGTCAGATTTTGAGAGGCTCATCCCGCTCGTCATTTCCAGGTGAGTCCCGACTGCCCTGTCTCTGACTGAACATGTCAGGTTGGCCAAAATGAAGGTCGACAGCTCCTCCAACGGACGACGGCACGGAACACACCGAACAGACTCGAGTCACCGACCTCACCAGACTGTCCACCGGCTGATAATCAGATTGGTGTGTCAGCGCCCTTACACTATTTGTGCTCTAGCCGCCTCTGCTGCTCCAGGCCCATAGCCAACCTAGTCGCTCTCTTTTTCAAAAAGTGGACCTTTTTGCAATTTCTTTCTCATTTTGTATTTAATTATGAGGTTGACATACTTCATTCTGGAGACATTTTATGCACTAATTTGTGCTGGATTAACTTGTCTGCTGGTATCTTAACGAGCACGCTATTTGAAAATATTTACTACAATGTTGTCAAATTGCTTACCAAGATCATTTACCACCTTTTTCAGTCCAAACGCACGCACACATGCACGCACGCACGCCTCACACATTTTGTTACATGCTCGTTATTTCAAAAGTCTAATCAAAAACTAGTTCACAAAAAAGAAAGACCTTTGGCTCCTTCGTTAATACAGCTGCTTCTATGATTTTCTTTCCCACCTCTAGGGGTCAGACTGGTAATTCTTGGCCAAAAACCTTTAAGCTTGACTGAGCAATGCTCACAGAGGCTTACAAAATGTAAGAATTATATTTAACTAAGCAGCAGTTGAAGAAATGTTAAGATTTGTGATTTGTGTATCTGCTAGGTAAAACAGATTTTATACAATCAAAACATAATCTTTGCTTGTTTAGCCATGATCAATCAATCAACTTGATTTGAACTAACTGGCCCTTCTATCCTGGTGTCCTCCTGAGCCTCTCAGTGCTGCCTGGTGGATCCAGGACCTGCCTCCCGACCCCAGCAGGGACACAAGACTGTTACCTGGAGGCTTTGGATCTTTAATGATTCTCTGAGTCTCTTTCTTTCAGTGTCTGCTGTAAATATCCTTTAGGCAGGATGATGAGGACCGACACTTAGTTTTACTTTACTGCTGCCAAGGAAAGTTGATTTGAAAAAGTTTGTGAAACAAAACGGTCCTGTGTTATTTGTTATTTATTACAAGTTCAATTTCAGCTGCTGATGTATAGCTGCTCTTTTGTTTCTATTTTTTAAAAGATGTTAACTACTTTGCTATTTGCAAATTGGATTATTATTTTCTATGAATGCGCACTCCCATGCAAAATCACCCCAATATTTCTAGAATGATTCATTCATTTCAAATCGAGCTATTTAAGTCATCTAGTCATCTAGTTTATCTTTTCACATTGCAATATACAGTATACCAGCCTATATTGCAGAAAAAAATAAATACAGCAATATCATTCTTTCCAATATGGTGCAGCTCTACTAACAGAGATGGTCAAAACAGAACCAGGGATCAGGTCTATATATTTTCCCTGACTGATATTAACCCTTACCTCCATGGCTGCTGTCTCGTGCCTCTTCTGCAGGCCCTCATACTCCTGCAGGGCTGTAGGGAGCAAAGGATACCAGTAAGCCATGTTCATCAGTACATCACCATACAGCAAATGTCAGCCAAGACAACAGAACTCACATTATCCTGTTCAAAATAAGTCAACAAGTGGGAACTTCTCCAGCATGTGATAACTCATCATTCAGTGACTAGTGCAGCCTGTGTCACCTGACTATTACAGCAGGGGATGATGAATATAGTAACACTCTGGTTGACTGAATATTTGCCTTGGGTGTAGCTACAATAGTAAGGGGAACTGCCATCTGTCATACATTTATACTAACAGATATTCTGGATGGTCACTGCCAAGTCTATATCCACGAAGTTTCACTTCCGGGATTACTCCGGTGCCGCTGGAAAGTCCGCCGGATTTCACTCATTTCGGCCGGATGTCCATACCTTCCTCTGTCTCTGTGTTGGCGTTCTAACCTCTGGTGGATTTGTGAGGACTATGGTTAACTGCTCCTCAGATCTCTGCAGGGTAAATCCAGACAGCTAGCTAGACTATCTGTCCAATCTGAGTTTTCTGTTGTACGACTAAAACTACTTTTGAACGTCCACATGTTCCACCAAAACAAGTTCCTTCCTGAAGCTATTTAACAGAGGCACCGTGGCTCCGTCCGGAGCTTAGCACCGCCCAACACGATTGTGATTGGTTTAAAGTAAATGCCAATAAACCAGAGCACGTTTTTCTCCGATCCAGGAATGCTGTGTGTCCTCCGCAGCGCTGTGTTGAATGTGTCATGATGCATACTGTACAATGCAGTGAGAACAGACGTCTGTAAAGAGCTACGTTATTTTTAACCCATGGAACAACGTGTTAATCAGTAACCAAATTCACCCTGTACTGCTCCTCGAGACATTCAGGAACTACAGAACAGGAAGCTGACTAAGGATGATATTTTCCTGCAGTTAAGGTATACTGAGCTCTGAATCAATGGCTTTTTAAAGGAACAGTCTGACATTTTGGGATATACAGTATGCTTGTTAGACAGTACAGTTTTAGTTAGTTATTTTTTTTTGTAATGCCTCGTTTTTATTTTAATTTCAGTTAACAATGTTTTTTCGTTATATCGTTTATTTTCGTTAACGATTATAACCTACTAGGGGTTGGAAAAATAATCCAAAATCATATGTATCGGGATTTGTTTTGTGATGATTTTTAAAGCTACATTGTGTAAGAATTTCTCCCATCTAGCGGTTAAATTTGAATATGACAACCAACTGACTTTCTAACCCCCCCCATTCCGAGCGTGTTCTAACTCCTACAGTGGCCGTATTATTCCAAGAAGTACGACTTCGTCTGTAATAATAGTTTTACGTTATTTTGGTACCATTTCATTGCTAACATCAGCTATCAGGTTCCCAAACATATGTAAAGTATCAGTGCTATCGTTATTCTGTATATTGTACGAGATTAATAGTGTATGGTAATGTTTACAGCGTAGGAGAGAAGCAACGGAGGTTTGTGTTTTAAATATATTTCTGTGAGCAGTATGAACAATATGTTAATGAAACTGAAATGAGCTCTTAGTATCTCTGTCGTTTCCACGCAGCTGTTCTAGCTGTAGCTAGTCTGTGTTACAACTGCATTACATGAGTTGTCTGCCAGGGAAATCACGACATATGATTACCTTTATGTTACAAGGTAGACAATGCTTTTTCATCATTGACGCCAGGAAAAGTATCCTAGACGTCGTTCTAGCGTTATGAACAACCATGCTATAGTTAGCCAAGCAAGTAGCAACTATAAAACTTTGAATTTACACAAATAGGCAGAATTACCTCTGGAGAAGAAAGCAGGAAACTTCAGTGTCCCTTTTAAAATCCTTGCTCCTTATGAGCTCTTTCCATCTTGGAAAAGCCACTCCAATATTAACTTTGGTCTTGTAGCTTTGCCTGTCGTGTTGTTGTTTTAATTCTCTTTTAACTTCCTTGGTGACTCCGTTATCTTCTCCACCTCCCTGGCATTCGTCACGGTGCCACTGAGTGTAAAAGCGCGAAAGGTGGCGGTCTCTCTTTGGCTAATGTATTATAAAGATGGAGGTATGTCCCTCTTTGGCTAATGTATTTTAAAGGTGGAGGTATGTCTCTCTTTGGCTAATGTATTTTAAAGGTGGAGGTATGGCCCTCTTTGGTTAATGTATTTTAAAGGTGGAGGTATGTCTCTCTTTGGCTAATGTATTATAAAGATGGAGGTATGTCCCTCTTTGGTTAATGTATTTTAAAGATGGAGGTATGTCTCTCTTTGGCTAATGTATTTTAAAGGTGGAGGTATGTCTCTCTTTGGCTAATATATTTTAAAGGTGGAGGTATGTCCCTCTTTGGCTAATGTATTTTAAAGATGGAGGTATGTCCCTCTTTGGCTAATGTATTTTAAAGGTGGAGGTATGGCCCTCTTTGGTTAATGTATTTTAAAGGTGGAGGTATGTCCCTCTTTGGCTAATGTATTTTAAAGGTGGAGGTATGTCTCTCTTTGGTTAATGTATTTTAAAGGTGGAGGTATGTCCCTCTTTGGCTAATGTATTTTAAAGGTGGAGGTATGTCCCTCTTTGGCTAATGTATTTTAAAGATGGAGGTATGTCTCTCTTTGGTTAATGTATTTTAAAGGTGGAGGTATGTCTCTCTTTGGTTAATGTATTTTAAAGGTGGAGGTATGTCTCTCTTTGGTTAATGTATTTTAAAGGTGGAGGTATGTCTCTCTTTGGCTAATGTATTTTAAAGATGGAGGTATGTCCCTCTTTGGCTAATGTATTTTAAAGATGGAGGTATGTCTCTCTTTGGCTAATGTATTTTAAAGATGGAGGTATGTCCCTCTTTGGCTAATGTATTTTAAAGGTGGAGGTATGTCCCTCTTTGGCTAATGTATTTTAAAGATGGAGGTATGTCCCTCTTTGGTTAATGTATTATAAAGATGGAGGTATGTCCCTCTTTGGCTAAACTGTACTTTAAAGATGGAGGTATGTCCCTCTTTGGCTAAACTGTACTTTAAAGATGGAGGTGCAACATGGCGGCTGTCATTCGAGCAACTCACTCGTATGCAGGGCCTGAAGTTAACTTCTTCAACCACCTGCCACAGTGACTTTTTACCAGCCAGTTTTTTTTTTGCCACATAAAGGTTAAAAACAGGAATTGCTGTGTCTCTATGATCCTATCCTGTCCTATTGATGGTAGCCTACTCGTGGACATTGCGCCGTCATCACGTGCTGTAGTAGGGGGCCCACCTTGATAATCCTGCATAGCGGCCTGGTGTTGGCTCGTTACGCCACTGAATATAAGAGATGTAGCCTACGCCACCACAACAACAACAACACTGGTGAATGTGCACCATAACACATGAAAAAACTGTGTGTGTGTGTGTGTGCGTGCATGCGTGCGTGTGTGTGTGTGTGCGCGCGTCAGTCGCGGGGGGAACTGAGCAGCAGCCCCGCCCGCTGCAGAGAGCCGACAGATGTAAACAGCTTTCAGCGACTTTAGAGTGAAAAATCGTTCCAGCGTCCATTGATGTTAAAATGTCTACATGTTGGCAGGACGGTCTGAAATGTTCTGCACTGTGTTTAGCTGAACGTTTGGTTGGTAAATGTGAGATGTTGGAGTCACACACGTCTCGTCTTCATATCAGAAACGAGGAAATGATCAACCCGTTCTCACTCCCGCTTGGTCAGTGGCTGCACGTGGGACTGCTGGGATTGTCGCGAATAATGAAAATGTGATAGGGGGCCCCGGCTGTCAATCAATGTCTTCCAGTGATGCGGGCCCCTGATTGGTCCAGGCCCGTAAGCAACTGCGTACCCTGCTAACTGATAGTTATGCGTCTGAATCACTCAATTCTCATTGGCTACCTGCCAATGTGGCAGGGAGATTGACAGTGTTACCCGCCAATTGCAAAATTCACCCGCATTTGTCGGGTGGGCGGGTGTTGATTTCAGGCCCTGCTCTTATGTATTCTGAATGATTCTGAATGACAGATTCTACACTTACGAGAATACTTTGATTAGTTGGTGGAAGTAATTACACATGAATGAGTACATACTTGTGAAAGAACAAAGGGTTTTTTGCTAAGAATCAACTCAAAAAATTACATAATGGAGCTTTAAAATGGATTCTTCTCACTAGAATCTTTTTTAATCTTTTATTATTCTATTTATTCAAAACAGAGCCAAAGCAGAAAATGCAGAAAGTCCATCTTATGTTCTTCTTTACGAAGTAAATAAATGTCAGACTGACTGACTGACATGTGATGTCATCCTTCTTAGAAAACTGTCAGTTTTTAGAAATGTCTCATAATATATTTTCTCTAGAAGTGGATTATTCAACTTTCGTTTTTGTTAAAGAAAGAAAAGAAAATCACAATACTCAATACTATCAACTCACAATACTTCTAGAATCACAATACAAATCCAATGGGCAGCCCATGTATCGGCAGCCCTATTACACACAGTAAGTAATGTCACTACAGTAAGGACTGCACCCCCCTGCCACACAAGTTCTATTGTGTTTCATCAAATGACCACACAGCAAACTGTAGGCCATGTTTGACCTCAACAGAGGACTAGTGTTGACATAGCATGGGACGAGAGGGGACCCCATAGCAGTTTCCAGCCAGTCCTGCTGTAGGAGGAGTGGAGCCCAGTCCTCCTACTGGACATGGACTTTGGCCATGAATACAAACAGCCGTGAAGTGATTGATCAACCAGGACACATTGTAGTAGCGAGTCTCAGTCAAAGTTCTCCCCAGCCGACAGTTAACAACATTATCAACACTGCTTCTAAATCATATGATACACCTGACACCAAACACTGATCCTGCTTTGTCATTTATTTTCAGAATCAAACATCCGTTCAAAACAACTGCTCCACGAGCTGTGTAGCCTACCTTTACCACCTAGCAACTACACGTCATGCTCAACAATCTCTGGTTAGTTTGAGTTAAAGCGCGAGTTCCTCAGTGAGTGTCCCAGAGGTGCCCGCTGCTGTACGGAGTGCCACTACGTAGTAACATGGGACTTACCTTGGTTTGACAACTTTTCAATGACATGTATTTTATGGAGCTCTTCGGCAGCCATAGCGAGACAACCTTTAACCGGACTTCAACAGGAAGTGCTGGCTCGCCTCGCGACACACCTGGAAGATAGCATACAGCCACACGCATAGCCTCCAGCAGGATAGAGTAGTACAGTAGTAACAGAGCACGTTCACCTTCATCATCATCATCATCATCATCATCATCATCATCATCGAGCCACACATAGAGTAGTACAGTAGTAACAGAGCACGTTCACCTTCATCATCATCATCATCGAGCCACACGCATAGCCTCCAGCAGGATAGAGTAGTACAGTAGTAACAGAGCACGTTCACCTTCATCATCATCGAGCCACACATAGAGTAGTACAGTAGTAACAGAGCACGTTCACCTTCATCATCATCGAGCCACACGCATAGCCTCCAGCAGGATAGAGTAGTACAGTAGTAACAGAGCACGTTCACCTTCATCATCATCATCATCGAGCCACACATAGAGTAGTACAGTAGTAACAGAGCACGTTCACCTTCATCATCATCGAGCCACACACAGAGTAGTACAGTAGTACATTCACCATCAGAAAGCTTCTACTAAAGTTTATATAAATTATAATTTAAGGTGAAATGTCATCGTGTATATAGGCCTACCACGGTAGGTAAATGATAATACATACATACAAAAAATAATAATAATAAATAGCCCACTTTGGTAGCCTACTAGAGGCAGTAATACTAGGCTATTAGCATGATCATTTGTCATGTGATCATGTGACACATTTAGGTAGCCTACTGTAGAGTTTTGAAAGAAATAATCAATACATGCTTCTAATGTAAGCTTACAAAAAATAGTTTAACATCAGAGACACAGGGAGAATCTATGAGGAGTGAGATACATTATGGATATCAAATAATCAGTCAGACTATATCAAGAATGTGAAGATTGCAATACAAAACAGCCACCAGGCCCATGGCTTTACACAACCTGCACAACAGGGACGTGAAAAGACATTTTGTGAAAAAATTGCAAATCTCATAATTATTTATTTAAAAAAAACATTAAATATATTAACACAACTCTTCTAATGGTCGATGACAGACAGTCGGCAGCATGCATCTTTGAATGGATCAATGCTCTTGCCAAACATGGAGAAGTGCAACTATTATAGAATAAATGAATGAAGCGTTATTAATGTACAGGACATTCCTAATGATGGCTACAGATGGTGTGTCCTGTGCAGATTTCTTGCTGCTGCTGTTTTGCTCGGCCTGTTTGACTTCCTTACTGATCTATTTTAATTGGAAGTCAACAAAGTCTAATCTCCCGACCGGATATTTCAATTTTTTATTCATTTTGACAGGAAAGCTGTGCGCAAACAGGAATATATATATTAATTTATTTAAAAAAAATTAAAATAAAGATGAAAAAGGGCAGATGCTCAAGCCCCCTTTGTTGTCTATGTGTGCACGTGCCTGCTGTACAACACTGTGGATTTACAGCACTTTGTTCAAATGCTAACACACTGCTGTCAACTGTTAACCACACATTCAACACAGGATAGATTTCAGTCTGGTATCAAACACTGCTGATTGGAACTTCAGCTTCACAGATAACAGAAGCTGATAATGGTATCTGTAACCATTATGTTTCTGTAGAGCTCTAGTCATCCTTCTGCCATTAAGGTGGATCATTCCAAAAACTGAACAGAACAACATATTCACTCCTACTCATACCAGGGTGTTAAAACCTCAGAAACAAAAAAACATTATTTAAAGATAGCAGCTCTTGAAGGGACCAATGACATTTCTTTTGGAAAAAACAAGACATTTTACTGACTTTAAATGAATAATTAACATGAACTATTCTAGCAAATAATGTTAAAAAAAAAAGTTTTGTATCAGACTTTCTGAGCTGCTTATTGTAGCTGTGACCAGCACAAACTTTTACACTTTTTTAGCAAAATATACAAAAAAGTAATTGCCTAGTAACACCAGACGCACCTTTTCTGCAGTTCCAACATTAATCAGCAGATAATGTGAAAACACTTGGCCCAACACTCTCGGAATCTGTCAATATAAAGCTCGATTGAATAACTATGTATTCATATGGATATTCAATTCCTTTAAAATGACTGTAGACATTTTACATTTCTACCAGGTGCGACAGCGACGCAGGTAGAGTTTTCACCGTGTGAGTCAAAACGCTGTCCTGGAGACACCTGCAGCAGGAAGCCAGAAAAAGTGAGCGTCATGTGGCGATGACAGTTAAGTTTAGGAAAAAAGATCATGGTTCAAACACTCCCGAGGAACGAGCGAGCGTTTCCTGGGTGAACTCTGTTCTCCGGCTTGAGAGCTCAGTGTTCTATGTTGACACTAAATTGTTCCATTTCATTCTGAGATTATTTTCCATTGAATATTGAAGTTCATAAATAATTGTTTTGGCATGGCTGGCTGAGTGGCTCTATATCCATGGTAATGAAAGGAAGGACGATTTTATTCTTCTGTTTTGTTGTGCATGATCAACCCCCCCCTGCCTTCTTACCAAATCCCACCCAATCTGTTATGTCAGAGATGACATTAACTGGCTGGTTAATAAGGTCGATGCGTCAGTGCCTTTCTTAAGGTGTTGAATGATATTTGTATAGAGATGAGACAGCATACTCACATAATTTAATTTATTCATAGACATGACCTCACAAAACCATTATTGTTGCACAACAAAGAATTAGTTCCTGCAGACAGACGGGAATGTTTAATATAATCTTATATATTCATCTTTCGCAGCACAAATCAAACATCAAAACACAAATAATGTAAACGTCCACTGTATTTTTTCCAGAGTAGGGAAGAGAGGGTCAGCGTACAAGGGAAACATGGTCAGCTGTGTTCCTCAGCATGGGGAGAAAGGGGACACGACACAATCAGTTCTAGCTTGAACTTGAAGCCACTGACATGAAGAAATACAGCAGTTGCCTATTATTAAACCACACAGAGGGCGTTGACAGAATAAAAGAAGTACTTGACTATAAAATCACCCTCAGGTAAATGCAGGTGACATTTATGATATTCAGCTGGTGAAGCTGTAAGCTTGTATTGTTCAGCAAAATTCATTCAGTTTAGAAAATGAATTCAAGTCACATCAACATTTGTGACAGTCTCAATAAAAAGCCAACTTTCTGAGCTTCACCTAACTCATACCGACTGCGGGGGTAATCTATCTTCTATACACACACATACTGTACGTCTTCAGCTGGAAACCTCTTGTTTTTAGTGGAGATGGAAATTACATAGCATTTATTTATTTTTAAAAGAAGAGGGGGATCCAGCAGTAACACACCCCAATAAATAAGGACTCCTATAATTTGAAGGATATGTTCACTTTTTTTGCAATCAAGGGGGTAGACATTACAACCACAGACACTTTCCATACACAACTTGTGAACACATGTATATGCTACAGTACATCTACAGAAGAGGGGGGGGTTATTCCAGGTAGGGGAGTGGGGGTGGCTTGATTCATGAGAAGAAGATGAACTGGAGGTAATAAGAACAGTGGAGAAAGAGGAGGTGAGGTTCAGGATGGGTGCAGGGCTGTAGGGTGGGATGAGACAAAGGAATTAAGGGGGAGGAGGTTGGTGGGTAAAAGGCTGAATGGGACTAGAAGCGGGACATCCCTTAGTGTTCCTCAGTGCCGGGCGGCAGACTCCCTGGGGTAAAACTCAGCCAGGGTGCTCTGAGGAATCCTCTTGAGCATCTCCTTGGGGAAGATTCGCAGCAGCTGCCAGCCGATGTCCAGGGTTTCATACACCGTCCTGTTGTCGTACGGGCCTGAGGGAGACCAGAGGGGCCACACGCTGCTGGTTAACCTCCAGATATCAAGTGGGCACACACACACACACACACACACACACACACTACTGTACGGCACATCAAGCAAAACATTTTCTTACAAATGGACCGTTAGGAAAGAGATACCAAGAAACTTAAACGCCCTTTTTTCATGGGACAAGTATTACCTGGGGACCTCTACAATTTGTCGTCTGTGATCTTAATCCCGTGCAAATCTGCCATGTGGACAATTTGTCATATAAAAAAAAACAGCGCAAATTAGCGACCATATTTGGCCAAAACAGAGATTGTGTGATATCAGACCGGTGTGAAGCAGCTGTTATTTGGAGTTGTATTGGCAAATATAAATGACAGTTTTGACATCATTTGTGGGAGATGATGTCAGTAAATTACAGACTTTACTTATCCTGTGTGAATGTGCTGCATGTAACACAGACCTGGTGGGGTAATTTCTAAATCACATGAGGTCCCCTGTAATACTATTACCGTGCAACATGGACATAGAAGGGCTTTGACAAATGTGGAATTCTGTGCCCAAGCTGTGGACACAGAGCAACATCAGCATCCCATTGGAGTCGTATCTGTGTCCACCTCATGGGTATAAGTCTAACATTCACTCGTCTTGTAGCTCTGGTTTGGTCTCCACCATCTCCAGAGATAAACAGCAGACTCTTTAGCTGCTAAATGTTCCACTCTGTTCACCAGCTGCTCGCTAACTTTGTCTGTAGGCTGTTTGCTGCTGAGCCGGTAGTATACAGTGGCTTATTTAAGCATTGATTAATTTTTCACTAATAACAGCTGCCTGCTGCTGGAAGTGAGGTTATTAAGGGCAGAGTTTGCAAGCTGTTAAACCCAAACAATAAGCTAAAATAAGCTAAAAAGCTCCTTAGAGCTGAGGGCAAGTGCAGAGTTGGTGATAATTCTCTGTGGGTTAGCAACAAGTGGCCACTTTTACATTACACAGTGCCTTAAACCATTGTTATTAAAATAGTATTAGTGCATCTTTTAAGCAGTCTGTCATTCCCCAACCACCTGAGAAGAGGCTGGCTACACGTCGCCCACAAGCCCAACCCGAGCCCGGCGAGCTGGGCCGGGTTCAGACAAATGATGGTTGAGTTTGGCCAACTTGACATGGTGCCTCAAGTTCTTTTTGTTGGAAATATAGTGTCAAATAAATAAAAATGATGGAGCTACTGTCTGTGTTGGGCTACTTCTTGCTCAGTGCTGTCGCCGTCGGTGTCAGTTTAACGCAAAAGCATACATTGGCCTTTCTTTCTATTCAGTCCCCATCTCTACCTCCTGCTCCCACACTGCATAAATAAAACAGCAGAACTTTTGCATGAGGTTCTGTGTGGCTCACTGTTTTTTCAATTCTAAAAATGGTTGGTGATTTGTTTTCTTTCAATCGACTAATACACAGGAAGTGAGTAATGGCTACCTCTGTGAAGAGGCAGATGAAACTTATCAGCTGTGGTTGCCAGCTAACGCCTGCATCCTCACCATTAGGAATGATGTAGACATAGTACCTCCCTAAGTAAAACATGGAAATACAGTTGAAAGGGTGTGAATGGCTCCTTTAGCATCTTCTTACCCTGAGCAATGAAGTTCTTCTCAAACTTCTGGAGGAACTCCAGGTAGAGCAGATCATCTGAGGTGAGGGCCTCTTCTCCCACCACAGCCTTCATAGCCTGGACATCCTTACCAATGGCATAGCAGGCATACTGGAGACAAGCAGAGACATTAGTTTAACTAAATGGCTCTTCACTAGGGTTGGGTACAGAAACGCGGTGCCAATACGGCACCGGTTACGACATAAACGGTAGTAACAAGAAAAAGAACAAAAATGTCGGTGCCTATTAGCTGGTACACAACTGAACGGCATGCTGGGTACAGCTCTCTACAGACTCCAAACAACTCTAAATAAATTATTTCTTAATGTGCGTCATTCAATTGCTTTTCTTTTTTTAAATTCACACACACAACTTTTAAAGAGTCATAAAGTCAGCCATCCATCCACAAAAACAATTTAAAAAATATATAAAGCTATGATAAAATCCGAGGCGAGAGGTTGTATCCACGACAATAAAAAACAAAACAAAGCAAGAAAAGAACAAAATGTACCCACACTATAAGGGATGGTTCCATCTAAACTCACAGGAGAGGAGATGTTACAATGTAGCAAACTCAAACATGTCAAGCATCAGTCATGTTTTGTTTTGGGAAATAGCCTGGTCCCAAATAGCTCGCTGTTAGCAAATAACGTGTATAAATGACCCGTATATTCTAGAAGATTCCTACTGTTTGTTTTTTAAGCTTCGAACGGACTTGCTCCACAATATATGGCGGAGCTGCTAACTCCCCATTCTGGCCCCCGATCACTCAGGTCATCCTCCCAACAGCCCGTCCCTCACTCACGCTGCAAAACTAAAGGGGACCATGCTTTCTCCGTGTCTGCTCCCAGGCCTTGGAACAGCCCCCCATCCCATATTAAGACATGTTCTACGACTGAAAACTTCAAATCCAATTTAATTTATTGAATTATTATTTTTTCTTGCTTTTAGTGACGTCTGAGGCTGCCTGGCTTCTGTCAAGCCACTTCCCTGTCTGTCTTTTTATTTCCTATACTGCTTTTTAGCCACTGCTTCTTTTTTTTAAAAGTTGTTTTGTATTACATTTTGTGGTGTTGTGTTTGTTATGCACTTTTTTTTTTTTTATTTATGTAGCCTGCTGTTGTTTATCTATGTATTGAGGCATACTTCACCCCATCTGCCCTGGTTGTAAAGCACTTTGGGTCAGCTTATGCTGTTGTATAAATAAAGATGACTTGACTTGCTTTGCTAGGGGACGCGACTATGTCATGGCAGGTGTACTGCTCAGGAGCTGAGGAGGCGCAGTGTTGAGTGTGAAGGTGTTTGGATGAGCAAGCAGTGATACCCCGGGCCAGGCAATCGACCCGTTCCAAACAGGCATGTTCCAAACGGGCACTGCACTAGTATTAAAGATGGTTCACAAAGGATTGTCAAACATCTGCATATTATCACTTCCCTCTCCATATATTCTCCTCGTCAGTGCTTTTAGTTATTAAAAAAAACGTATGTCCAGTTTACAGGCTGCATTATTATTATGCGGTACAGTAGGTAAGATTTGTTACCAGCTGGTTTGAAACATCAGCATGGTCCTTCCTGGTCATCCCCTCACCGATGGCTGACTTCATCAGACGGGACAGTGAAGGCAACACGTTGATGGGTGGGTAGATCTGAAAGACAAGTATGAGATTTAGTGCTGGGCGGTGTACCGGTTTATACCGTATACCGGTATTCATTTCCTGTATGATATGAATTTTTCATACACCGTAATACCGGTGCATTGCCACAGAGAGCGCTACGGCCAAAGTAATCTGCGAGTGAATTGAGAATGTGAGCCTGTTAACTGTGTACTCTTCTCACTCATGGTAGGAACTTTATAACACAACATTTAATAACCCACAACTAACTCTCTTTAACAGGAGAAAACACCATAGCACACAACAATTTGTGAATTATACAATTTCTAACTAATAATTTTACATTCACAAATTTACACCGCCGAACAGCATGCTGGGTAACATTATAGCTGCCAGCTAGCCAGGTAGCATAACAGTCTGTTAAGCTGGGAGAGGCTCCGGTCGCTACTGCCCATTCAAGAACAGAGACGAGTTAGAGGATGAAGAAAGACCGGAGATACACCAGAACAACGTATGCTCAAGAGAGGAGCCGTCTGTTCTTCTGTGGTCTGTCTGTTGTTGTTCGTCTGCTATTTCACCACTAAATTCATTTCTGAGAGAGTTTTATGCGAGAAATTAACGGTGTACAGTCTGAATATGGTCAGTTTTACAAACATGGATGGCCAGTTGCACATTTGCTCCGATATGTTGTCGGACTTGGAAGCTCCAGTCTTAGGTGACAGCCAGCTGGCGGGGGCCGGGATCGCTTGCTTACTGGTCGGCCAGTAATACTCACTCCCACCCCGTCAGCTCGAAGTGGTTTCAGACCCCCCCACCAGCCGTTGGGCCACGCCTCCTCATTTAAATTGACCCCTGTCACTTCTAAATGAAAAGCTTAATGTTAAATCAAAATGTAAAAGGTGAATCTTAAAATGTCAAATGTAAAACATAACATTCAAAAGAAAAATTATAAAAGGGAAAGGCTAAAGTAAAATGATTTCTTTTTTTCTATTTGAGATTTTAATTGAAGTATTGCCATTTAAGCTTTTACATTTCACATTTAATTATGGCATGATTTTTCCTAGTAGCGTAGTAAAATAATACTATTTTTAATTTGATCTCGCTTCGTTTTCTCTTTGGACTTTCAATTTGAATTATGAATAAATATTCCCTCCATAGACAGCGGAGCTACGTTCACTCGCCCACTGTTCTACAACAACCTAACGTCACCTGTGGCTAAGGTAGTGTCTTGTATAAAACTATCTTACAACTATTTTGTTTTGAAAGGGAAACAATGTTAAAGTTATTTGGATGTGTATTCATTTGATTTAAGTATATTTTACTACTTTGCAGTTTGCACAATAAAAATAGTTTAGATTCTGTAACAGTTTCATGTATTCTCCTTCATATAACGTATTGTATAATCTTATGGAGCCAAGCAAACCCTTGAGTAATCAAAGCTTTTAGTAAACATGATGACATTAAAATGTTTTTGTGATATTCTATGTACTCCTGACAGTAGAATAAGCCATTATAAACCTATATTATATAAAGGCCCAGTCAAGCAAAAGAAAGAAAATACCGTGATATAATGTGAAACCGCCAGAATCTTAAAAAAGACCGAGATACAAAGTTTTGGTCATACCTCCCCGCACTAATGAGATTGTCTGATAACGTGTTGTTAATGCAAAATGTGAAGTCCGCTAAAAAAACATTTTATTGCAACAAAAGGTTACTAAACAAACAACGCAATGACAGACAGCACTGTCTTCTCAGTCCAAGTCGAGGTCCATTTAGGGACATATTCACTTTGTCATAAATATGTGAACTGATATCTATATGCTGATGATACACCCACCCAGAGTATTGCATTCCACTTCTTTTCACTCTCCGTTGATATTTCCAAAGAGGAACAACATTGATAAGAGAGTGACTTAGCTAACAGGCTTTATGATATACTGAATGAAACATTTTGACCAACATTAATTTCTGCACACGTCAAGAAACCCTACGCCTTGTGCAAAATATCAATTAGTAACATTTTGTTCAACTTGCACCATTTTGTTTACAAATTTTGATCAGTTTAGGGAATTCATACAACCCATTGTTGTCGTTTGCTATTGGAGTTGATGGGGAGATGAGGGCGGAGAGATGTGCACGTGGGATTTCCCCCTTTCTGGTCTAAATATCCCTGCCTCTGCTGAATTATTTTTATCCCCGGTGTGTACAAAATGTATCTCCCCCCCCCCCAATAGTAATGCTACTTCATTAAACCATAATTTATATACCAAATAAAATTATATTAAACTAAGTCAAGCGCTGTAACGTGAACACCCATAGAAGGATCAAAGCTGAGCAGCAGTTGCTGGTTGTATTTAGCTGCTACAGAGCTCCAGGACACCGGCTTCCAGCGGCTGTTGTTTAGCCGCCAATAGGTGACTGTGAGCCGGCTACAGGCACCGCCAGATGACGCTCCTTTCAGGGACCGTGGTGGTGGAGGTTAGCCAGAAAAAGTGAGCGTCATGCGGCGATGACAGTTTAGTTTAGGAAAAAGAACGTGGTCAAAACACTCCCGAGGAACGACCGAGCATTTCCTCTGCTCTGCTCTCCTCTACTCTGCTCTGCGGCTTGAGAGCTCTGCGTTTTATGTTGACACCACGTTGTTCCATTTCATTCTGAGATTATTTTCCATTGAATATTGAAGTTCATAAATACGTGTTCTGGCATGGCTGGCCGAGTGGCTCTATATCCATGGTGGTATTGGAACAGGGATTTCATTCTTGCATGTTTTGTTTAGTTGTGCATGATTAAAAAACATTCCCCCCCTCTGCTTTTTTCACAAATTGCACCCTGCATATATAGGTGTTAACAGTGTGTTGGAAAGCTGTGGACATGCAGTCAGTGTGTACAGTCACAACCAGTTGACTTTACTGTTGATTTACTGTGACAGCTGTCTTATACGAATGTGTCCACGCATGTCCAACGCAAGTCAGTAGACCTGCGTCATATGCACGTTAGCTGTATGAAAGGCCTGCAATACTTTCTGAAGATGGCTAAGAATTGAATTGTCAAGCATCTTGATGGGCTTGCATCTGGTGATGCCTGAGTTTGAATTCTCACCCAGTTAAAATACCAAACCCAGGTGCAAGCATTTGAGCAGTAATCACTCCACATGTCTAGATGAAAATGCACACAAATATGCCCAGTAGAACATGTGGCGTATCTAATCCGAACCAACACTGGAACCATCTGACCCATGAATAAGTAGCAGCTCTTCACCTCAAGTTGGATGAATGAATGTTGTTTTGAAGAAACAGCATTAAAAAAGGACTGATGAATACCTGTCTGTTGTGTAGCTGTCTGTCAACGTAGACCTGACCCTCTGTGATGTAGCCAGTCAGATCAGGAATTGGATGGGTGATGTCTGTTGGATGCACAAAAACGTATTTTATCACAAAATATCCCACAAATAATCATGTATTTGCACAGCAGTACAATTAATGTAAACTCTACATAGTTTAGTTTGCTTTCACATTGAAGAACATCTACTATTGAGACAAAATTCTAATCACTCACTGATTTGCAGGCATTACCATAATGCCACACATAGGACAGAAATAGAAGAAAGATTTTTTTTGTCAGCTTGTCATTTTAAAGACCTTTACTCTGAATCAAGAGCCCTTGGGAACACCAGCAGTGTTCAGTAAAAGCCGACACAATCACCTCCCCATGATGCTGTGATGGGGGACTCCAGTTCAACTAGATAGGAGTAGGCTCTTCATGTGTTGCTATGGTACAGTAACTGCATGCATCAGAAATGTCTCTTCAGCCCATTTGAGATGCCTACTGCACTAATTCAAACAATGACTTGCCAAGAGATTTAGGTGAGAGCATTGAAGGAGAGAAAAATCTAAAAGTAAAATGTGCATGACCACACTGATATCCAACAGATGCACAAGCAGTGGAGCCGAGACTCCGAACGGGAGCGGGTCTTACACGTCTTATAATACATCCATGAACGGCAGTGGATGGCAAGCAGAAACATATAAAGAAAAGGGTCTTTTGAATGACAAGTTGAGTTTCAAAGCCCTTCCAGATGGTTCTAGACTAAAGTTATCTGCATGTACTCTGATGTGAACTGAGTTTAGGGTTGCACGATATTGACAAAATGTGATATTGCAATATTGACCATAAATATTAGGATATCCATATTCATTTCGTTATTCTTAAACATATATCAAAACACAAAAGTTATGGGAAAACACATCTAAATAAATTAATAGACTATCAAAACAACAGGTCTGTATACAACACAAGGGTTTATGTAAAGGTCCTATGACATGCTGCTTTTAGGATGCTTTTATATAGGCCTTAGTGGTCCCCTAATACTGTATCTGAAGTCTCTTTTATATAGACCTTAGTGGTCCCCTAATACTGTATCTGAAGTCTCTTTTATATAGGCCTTTGTGGTCCCCTAATACTGTATCTGAAGTCTCTTTTATATAGGCCTTTGTGGTCCCCTAATACTGTATCTGAAGTCTCTTTTATATAGACCTTAGTGGTCCCCTAATACTGTATCTGAAGTCTCTTTTATATAGGCCTTAGTGGTCCCCTAATACTGTATCTGAAGTCTCTTTTATATAGGCCTTAGTGGTCCCCTAATACTGTATCTGAAGTCTCTTTTATATAGACCTTAGTGGTCCCCTAATACTGTATCTGAAGTCTCTTTTATATAGACCTTAGTGGTCCCCTAATACTGTATCTGAAGTCTCTTTATATAGGCCTTTGTGGTCCCCTAATACTGTATCTGAAGTCTCTTTATATAGGCCTTAGTGGTCCCCTAATACTGTATCTGAAGTCTCTTTATATAGGCCTTAGTGGTCCCCTAATACTGTATCTGAAGTCTCTTTATATAGACCTTAGTGGTCCCCTAATACTGTATCTGAAGTCTCTTTTATATAGGCCTTAGTGGTCCCCTAATACTGTATCTGAAGTCTCTTTTATATAGGCTTTAGTGGTCCCCTAATACTGTATCTGAAGTCTCTTTTATATAGACCTTAGTGGTCCCCTAATACTGTATCTGAAGTCTCTTTCCCTAAATTCAGCCTTGGTCCAGAATTACAGCCACTAGAACCAGTCCCACAATGAGCTTTCCTTAAGATGTGCCATTTCTGTGTCTGTAGCTTTAAATGCTATTGAGGAGGAAAGGGGGGGGGGGTAAACGCATATTAATGTTAAAAAACCTCATAAAGTGACATTTTCATGCCATTGGACCTTTAAACTGACAGTAGAACCTGAATAAATAAAGATTATTTTCAGGATATTACTATGCACTCATCGTACAGTGTCTTGTGTTGGTTTTAGAGGTGAGAAAATAGGTTTGTTGTATTGCCTCATACGCACTGTACAAACATACGGCACGTTTTGCATAGTGCATTAGCTTGAGCAACATCTGTTGCCTTAAAGCCAAAGTACTTCCACGCTGGCGAGGAGGCATTATTTTTGGCTACAAACGTTTCCTCTTCAATCTCCATAATTTCGTGGTCTCCATGAGCCACACTCCTGTTCTTACTTTTCTGTCTCTTCTTTCCTTTCTCCTTACCCACTCCCTTCACACTCTTTCTGTACTTTCGCTTCCGTCGCGGTCTCTATCTTCCTCTTCACTCATGCTGTCCAAGTGTGCACGTGTGACAGGGCAACTGGCCAATGAAATATGCGGGCTCTAAATTGATCACAACACACAGCCATCGGTAGCCTGGCTCCGCCCTCCTGCTTACTTCCGCTCAATTTTCATTTCCCTTCAGTACTCCGTCTGGGTTTGCGGTATATTCTTGGGTTTTCTCCGGTCAAATATTTGTAGGTCCAATCAGTGAACAGAGGGAGTGGCTGAGAACGATGACATTGAGGACATGCTCTAGAAAGATGTGAGCGAAGCCATTCGGTCCGTTGTGGCAGCAACGCTGCCGAATATCCAGAAGTTAAAGCCCGAGCAAGAACAATCTTTGCTGAGTTGTGTTGGGGGCCATGATGTTGTGGCCCTCCTCCCCACGGGGTTCAGGAACAGTTTGATTTTCCAGCTCGCTCTGTTAGTGGTGAAGGAGTTGGCTAAGGCTAATGCTAGCGATGCTAATGCTAAATATAAGCCAATAGTTGTTGTCGGTCTCCCCTCTTGTTGCACATGCGCATGACATACGTCACGACCAAACGTTAGTGATTGGTTATGGCAGATCCAGAGTGGCTCTGGGCAGATCCAATAGTTTTAAACTTCAACAGAGTGCCCGCCTTCAAGGAAGTTAACACTTGTCAATGGAGAGTGGCCAGACTCTCTGGACCAATGAAATGTACCAGAGTCTGGTAGGACCAGGCTAATAGACCAGAGTCTGGTAGGACCAGGCTAAGCCACCGGCGCATCTCTCCACAAAATAAACGGTATATCACATACGTTTCGGGACGTTTTCGATATCGATATTGCACAATGTCATATTGCAAAAACGATATTAAGTCGATATATCGTGCACCCCTAACTGAGTTACCACCGGAGTACTTTGAGTCTCAAATACCACCTGAGCATCAAAAACTTGAAAAGTATCCCTTTTAAAGTACATTTAGCAGATTAACAGATAGAAAATGCGTGATAAATATGCAATTAATCGCGAGTTAACTAGGACACTCATGCGATGAATTGACAGCCCTACAGTGAATGCAAAAAACATATTTTCATTGATATCTAGGTCGCCTACAAGGCTGACATTTGAAAGAAAGCTTTTGTTCTACTGCTGCTGCTGCTCTCACCATCGTTGGGCATGGTGAGAATAGGGATCTGGGTGATGGAGCCGTTTCTGCCCTCCACTCGGCCAGCACGCTCGTAGATGGTGGCCAGATCGGTGTACATGTAGCCAGGGAAGCCTCTACGGCCGGGCACTTCTTCTCGGGCCGCAGACACCTACAGGGGAGGAGAGGGAGGGCGACACCAGAGCTGTAAAAACCACGAGCTAAAGGGAACAAGGTTGTTAACATGAATTTACACTATATTTCTTCAAGTTTGAGAACATTTTAGAGCTGCATAAATAAATGTTTGGCTACTTGGGATCAGCAGAACAAGCTTAAAGGTCTCATATTGTGAAAAGTGAGATTTCCACGTCTTTTTTATTATAAAGCAGGTCAGGGTGCTATATAAATACTGTGAAACTATCAAATCGCTCAATCCACAGAGAAATGCACACAGACACTATTCAGTAACTGTCTTCAAACGGGCCGTCGGGACTTCAGTACGGTTGTGATGTCACAACTATACTATACAGTACAATATAGGTAGAAAGTGCTGCTACAGTGAAGTTACAGTAATTCACCGGCTGCAGTGACAGTGCAGTGACAATGTGAGTGCAGATGCCAAAGTCTCGGAAACGCTGACCAATCAGAGCAGACTGGGCTTTTTTCTGGAGGGGGGGCTTCAAGAGACAGGTGCTACAACGGAGCGTTTCAGACAGAGGGTGAATACAGGTACATTCAGACAGACAGTATGAGAAAAATAATGTGTTTTGTGTGTGTAAACATGTTCTAGTAGAAACCCAAAATACAAGTATAAACCTGAGAATGAGCAGAATATGGGACCTTTAACCCTCGTGTTGTACTCGGGTCAAATTTGACCCGTTTTCAAAGTTTTCTATGTCAGAAATATGGGCTGCCAAAATAACTTGGATGTATGTAGAATGGAAGCCGTACAACTTCTTTTGGTAGGTAAAAGCAGTGATTACATCCATTTCATTTTGGGTGTTTTATTAAATTTCATAACATTTGAAAGAAAAATGTTTACATGGTTTTAAAACTGTATCCTGACTAAATGTTGACATAAACCTGTCTGTGATTCACTCAACATCTTCTGATCTTAACTATTAGTCAAAACTATTTATAATATCTGCTTCTTCAAACTCAAAAATTAGGTTTATTGACCATGAATAAAAAAAAAAAAAAATTTAAAAAGAGGGACAAAAACATTTTTAAAAAGTGACAAACGCATAAAAAAGCACCAAAAACCGCGGAAAAAGCAGCAGCAATTGTGTCCTTTCTTTTTTTTAAAGATTATTTTTTGGACATTTTAGGCCTTTATTTCCAGGACAGATGAAGACATAAAAGGAGAGAGAGGGGGGGAATGACATGCAGCAAAGGGCCGCAGGTCGGAGTCAAACCCGGACCCGCTGCGACGAGGAGTAAACCTCTATACTGTATATGTGCGCCCGCTCTACCAACTGAGCTAACCCGGCCGCAGCGATTGTGTCCTGATGTATGTGAGCCCAGTGTTTGTTCTCTTTCAGCTCCATTTTGATCTGCATCAACTCCTGAGAAGAATATCTGGCTCTTTAAGCGGCTAAATGCTCCACTGTGTTCACCAGCTGTTAGCTTGCTAATTACTAGGGATGTAAATCACAAGTCTTATCACGATAGGATATTATATGGATTCTTAGGACAACGATACGGTATTTGCTGACATCTTAAAGTTTTGATTCACTTCAATTTTGCGGCCTGCGATAAGCCCACACACACAAAACACAAACTTCTTTTAAATAGAAAGAATCAAAATCTATGGCTGCTGGTTTTAAATGTGAAGTTTGCTTTTCTACCTCTGTCTGAAATCACTGCACTAGGAATCTCGAGTGGGGAATCCGCCAGTGCTATCATTCAGGCATGCAAACAGGTCATGGGAAAAAAAAGGTGAGAAGGATACAGCGGACTCCTGACCATATAGGGGGGTCCGGGGGTATGCTCCCCAGGAAGAAAATGTACATGTTAAAGTTTAACGCATCAATCTGGTGCACTATGAGAGAAAAATTAAGAGGCTAGATGTAGAATCTGTGCTCTTGTAAAGAATGTTGTGTTCTGAGCGATTTAACCATAAAGACATTTTTGTATAGTATACATTTGAGTCATCAAAAGGACAAGCTTTGCACGCTAAATTTGGACATTTAATTTTATAAATACTTATTACATACAGAGCATCCAATCTGAAAGCATTCCATTCTCACGTTATTAGACCGTTCTGTGAGACAGCAAAGGAGAGATGATCTGCAGCTCAAGTCAAAAGCATCGACCCAGTGATGGAGACCCTGCAGCCTGTTAAGTAAATGGGGCCGAGGTCTCGGATTGAGCCGTGAACTTTACAGTGCACGTCTCCTAAAAATAAAGATGAGTGCAGCTTTAAAGTCTGGATGTTTCCCAACAGACCTTAGGGGGGTGTAAAGAGGAGGGTGATTTATTACAAACCAGACAAATGGATAGGATTATTTTATTTTAAGGAAGACGTAATCTTACTGCGTTTCTTTGCTCTTCCACATAACCAAAGAAGATCAACTAAAACCATTCACTGTTGGGCAGTCAAGTGATGCTAACTCCTTCAGTATCTTTCACAAGTGGCGAACAGCTGGTTGGAAATGTTGCCAGTCTGTTATCAGGCTCTCTAAAGAAATGACTGAAGTCAAGTGAATTAAGAACAAGAGGGAAAGAAAATGCATCCCATTCATGCTTGGATTTAAAGGGGTGTGTGGAGGCTAAACATCTCTGAACTCAATGCTAAACTCAACCTTCACACAGAGGTTGCATGTTAATGTTCTCCTGGCTCTTTGTAGCTGCTGAAATACTCATCGAGCTGCCTGAGTCCTACCTGACTATTGCTGCAGCGTTCATGTGCCAAGGTTATGGACAGCAAATACAAGACTGGAAAATACATACGCTTCTGCACCATTTAAAAACCTTATTGCATATTGAGACAGTAAACAACATAAAACGAGTATTACAGAGACACAAAAGAGTGAGACGAGGAGGCCTGACTCCTCGCCACAAGGTGAGAGGAAGGGCACAAAACTTGTGAGTGTAACACCTTTGTGCTAACGCCACAAAGCATATAGCATGTAGGGTTGTGCCTCTGCACCGTTATCAACAGGCATACAGCAGAAGGTTAGGTACAATGTGCAATGGTAAAACATTAAAAGACACACTGTTGCACTGGCTGACATGTTCCTCCACCACCATAAGCACACACACTGTAGTTTATTCCCACATGTAACCCAACATACACCGTCTTGCTTACAGAAATATTGACAAGCACACCAAATGTGGATTAATCCACAGCTAAAAATAGTCCCAAACAAACGCACTATTTTCCTGTTTGAGTAACATTTGCTAAAAAAATACTTTTTATGAATTCAACTATATCATTGTGAGCAACTTTTAAACATTTACATCTTCAGTAGGGACGAGTAGTCTGGCATTTTTAAAATGCCAGACTTATCCTTTAATCGCTTCTCAAATTGTCCTAGCTCATCACTCATGCTGAGAATACATTAACGTACAGAAGCACATCTCTAGCTGTGTTTACTTACTGGGGCATATTACTACCTTCTTTTTAAGTTTCCAGCAGGGCCCACATTAACGACACTATATCCAGAAGTGAAAGGGTTTTTTTCTACTCCTTGGTGCAGATGGATGTGAACATGTTGTGAGTGTAACCAGTGTGTATTGGTTTGGTACCTCTCTCAGAGCCTCAGCGTAGGAGCTCATGTCAGTCAAGATGACCAGGACGTGTTTCTCACACTGGTAGGCCAGGTACTCGGCTGAAGTCAGCGCCAGGCGAGGGGTGATGATACGCTCGATGCTGATTGGTTACAAAAAAAGTTACATTGTACCTATAACAAATTGAGGTCTGAATTTAACTCTAAAATCTGTTCATACATTTTACATGACAATATGAAGCCAATGAACATAAGATTGTGTGTATAGAATAGGGGTGTCCCCGACTAAGAATTATCATAGTCAAATCAGAACTGTAAAGTCTTGCCCATCGTCCACTGATGGTCGAATCATGTGTGTGGGGGTTGGGGGGGGGGGGGTGACTGTCACGGATCATGGAAAATAAAACTTAAATTTGACATCACTAGAAATGCAGCTGTAGCAAGCATCTCACTATCACTAACGTCATCCACATTCATATTTAGACGCAACAAATGATAAATCCAGCTACAAAAAAAAGCCTGAAAGTCAGAAGGTAGGACAGAAGTGCAAAGAGTCGTTGCTATGGAGAGGATACACCGTCTCCTCACATTGGTGTAAACTGGCAGCTTTCAGAACGTTGCAGACCAACGTGTTGCAAGTAGCTGCTAGTTTACACTCGTCTCGTCCAGAATCTTTGGTCTGAACCGGGCTTTACGGCGCTGTGAAGATTCCACTGCCAGTCTCACAGTCGAATCTTCACAGCGCTCTTTCAGGGTATTTCCATCGAAGCATCAAATATTTGAAGATTTGGGGTCACCTCTAGTATGGTATCGCATTTCCAGACCTTCCTCCACAGCGCTGTGGAGGAGGATGGGAGTAAAACGTGCTCTGGCATTTCTTTAAACCAATCACAATCATCTTGGGCGGTGCTAAGCGCCGGATGGAGCCACGGTGCCTCTGCTAAATAGTCTCAGGAAGGAACTTGTTTTGGTGGAACATGTGGAAGTTCAGAAGTAGTTTTAGTCGTGCAACAGAAAACTCAGATTGGACAGATAGTCTAGCTAGCTGTCTGGATTTACCCTGCAGAGATCTGAGGACCAGTTAACCATAGTCCTCACAAATCCACCAGAGGTTAGAACGCCAACACAAAGACAGAGGAAGGGGACGGACATCCGGTGGAATTTGCGGCGGCACCTGAACAACCCCGGAAGTGGAACGTGGTCGATATAGACTATCTCTAGTATAGAACATCATTCAGAATCAATAACTAAGCAAAACATAAGCTAGGATTGGCTGGTACAATTTCTGTTGTCATTGCTGAGGATCATTTCTGAGTGAATCTTACGTGGGGTCATTGGCCAGGTTGAGAAAAAGACAGACGTTGTCCATGGAGCCATTCTCTTCAAAATCAGACTTGAAGAAGCGGGCAGTTTCCATGTTGACCTGACAGACAAATTATACAAGTTAAAGGTTAAAAATAAGACCCTTTTCAGACATCAAATAAGTAACACTACTGGCTTCATGCATCTGTCAAAGCAAAGTTACTTAAACTGCTTCCCGACGGGGACGCTGGAGAGTTGAAGGCAAAGATAGTGCGTGAGCTGAAAGGGACAGGTACATGCTGGAGTTCTGAAAACAATGGCATGATAGTTATTGTAGTTTGGCATGTTGATTTGACCGGCTGATCATCCCAGTTAGCTGTTGAGGCTGCAGCAGAGGCTGTGAAACACTGTTGATGGAGGCAGTGGAGGTACTGTTACCCGATTGCTGCTATTTGACTCAGAATCTTACTCCTTCTTGGGAGTCATAACTCAGTCACATCTTTTGTTATGTGCACTTTATCCATTTTATTATTTTATTTCCTCTCTCTTTATCGCACCTTCCCATATGCCTTTGTATTGAGCTCCCTCTGTCATTGATAACTGGCAGTATGAATGTGTATATCTTTCAGTGGACTGTTGTGGACTTAAAACAATACTCACAATGCCCGTATGTAAAATTTAAGAGTTATTTGTCTTTCTAATTGTTCCTCTTGTCACGCAATTCCAATTGCTCCAAGTAATACGGGGGGAAATCCACTATCCTCGTTTTGTGCAAAAATAGATTTCATAGCTAAAGTGAAGCAAATATCAGGGTTCAGCAGTCTGAGTTAGAGAAACCCAGTGGGTATCTTCTCTTTAAGTTCAAACCCCCCATTTTTTGCTATGTCTCTGCCGTACTGTAGCTCAGCAAGGAAATAAAAAGGGGCAATTCTGTCCTAAATAGACAGGAACTTTCAAACGTCCCCAGTTGATTAGACTAACTCAGACTGCTGAAGGCTCACATTAGCTTCAACTGCACTTTGGAATGCATTTTCCAATGAAAAGAGGACAGTTTTGTCTTCTCCACTGCAATCATGCTAGCAAGGTATCTTCTTTTCTTTTCTTATTAAAGTCAATTCCGAATTAAATGTCCTCATCAGCTTCACCATTTCTTAGGTAAGGGGCTCTGCTGCCTCTTTTAGAATGTCAATGCAGTATGTTTAGTGCTTTGCTGGATTCAGCCTTGCAGTGAGCATTTTACCTCGACTGCTGTTATGACTTTTATGTAAAAGTGACTCGAGCGTTATTCAGACATGAGACCGACATGTAAAATGGTCAAAATGTTTACATGGGTTGACGTAAAGCAGCAAATCCTCACAACTGAGAAGCTGGAACTGCGGGATGTTTGCGGTTCTGATGGAAAAGGACACTTTTTGATGCACTACTCAATGAATGGTCTAGTTTTAGTCAGGGCCAAAGTGTGTTCTGGTTTCCTTTAGTTAGTCTCATCATTGTCAGAGTTCTGGTCAAAATCAGACGTGACAAAAACACACATTGATTTTTGCACTCAGGATTAAGACCAAGACAAATTCTAATCAGAAGTCATTCCATAGGAGATCTTAGTACCAGTCTTATACTCTGGGTAAGCAGAGGTTTTGGGTTTTAACTTTTTAACTACCATTAAACATATGCATTGCCCTCACTGTGTGCACTATGTCCTTCAATTTGTCCTTTCAAAAAATGCATATCCATGTTTTGACCTGTATAAATCCCTATTAACAACTCTCCTGCTAGAAAAGAAATGTGAACTGGTGGAGAAGTGGAAGAGGGAAGGATTAGTGTTTAGCAAGTGAAGCAAATGTGAGTGTGTTTGGTAGAGGTCAACCTGTCACAATCGGGGGAATTAGAGCAGCCAGGAGGGGAGAACCTGATACTGCGGGGCTGACAGCGTTAAAGGGCATGTTGAATTAGTAACCTGTCTACATGGTCGGGGGATATGCTCAGAGGGGCAGAAGTAACAAGAGGGACTTAAGGTGAAATCACCTGGTGAATAAAAGACAGAAAGCAGGGCGGGAGAGGAGGGAGAAGGGACAGGGTGTCACGTCAGGGTTAAAAGGGGGATTAGAGTTACAGATTGGGAGGGGAGGGGGGGTCTGCTTACCCCCATGGCTGCGAAGACAATGGCAAAGTTCTCAGAACTGTAGTCCATCACATCCTTGGACTTCTGCACCAGGCCGGCCTGGCGACAGATCTGGGCTGCAATCTGGGAGCAAGAAAACATACAGGAGCAATCAGACACTCAGGAGGTCTTAATATCAACACAAGCTATGTTTCCATAGCTTTAATTACATTTAAAAAGTCTCTCGTCTCCTCTTCCGTCCAGTTATATCTGTCTTTGTTGACACCCGCCATTTCTGCAAAGAAAGCAGAATACGTGGCGGAAATGATCTAAAACAACTTCTTCGTTTTATGGCCAGGTGCAACCATAAAATGACCTAAAACGTAATCGCAATTCATTATTTATTCAGCCAATAACGTATCCATCAGTGTTTATCGCATAAGCCGTTTACCGATTAAGAGAAAATCCGATGAGATCGAACATACAAACTTTGTGTCGATATTCATGAAATTCAATCAAATTTTACTGTTTCCATGAGGTCTTTTTCCATTCAATATTACTTAATTTGCATAAAACGTGAGGATGAAAACATGGCTACAGTCTTTACTATCATAACAAATGTCCACCTAATGAAGCAACGTATATTTGTGAGAGAATGTAAATGATAGGTTTCTATTTCTATGAGTACAAGAGTGTGTCAAGAACTGTAGTGTTGGGACTGGACAACATTTGGTTGAATCTAATTAGATTTAACTTCCAACATTTCCAAGCACCTAAGGTTATAGATAGATAGCTTTAAATGGTAGCCTAATTCATGTTCACAACTTGGAGCTGCAAGCTGAACTACATGAGCAACACAAGATATGAAATCCTAAACAAATGTATCGGACACACTGAAATAACAAGTGTAGCCTACTTGCTTTGAACACCTTATTTGATATTAAGGAACGTATTGAGCTTTATTTAAAGATTAACCTCTTCAGTAGGAACCAATGGGCTTGGATCTGAGTCCCTTTACACGGAGAAGATTTTAATGGAATGTGCTAACAATAGATCTGGGTACTGAATGCAGTACTTTTAGGCACTGACCGAATTGCCTCTAAAATATCGAGTAAAAAAAAAAAAAAAGTATCGAAAAATGCCTCGTCATTCAATACCTAAGGGGTAAATCTCATCAGCGTCAGTGAGCCAATCAGCACGCAGCATGCTTCTACCAAGATCTAATAATGTCTGTGATTGGCTGTCTAAGGTTACACGTCATAAAGACACGCAGGAAAAACTCCATGTAACACAGAGACGGCTCACGTAGTATGAGCTGGAAAATAAATAAAAAGATTTGTGCGATAATGTGTAATGTTTCATAAAATTGGTATCAAAAAAGTATCGTTTAGGAACCGGTATCAAAGTCACGGTATTGGTATCGAATATTTTTGAACGATACACAGCCCTAGTTAACAATAAGACAAATCTTATGCTTAAAGTATTCGGTTTAAAAGGCTTCACAGAGACAACTCATCAAGTCTTTAATTCTACATTTGTTATACTGTACAACAAACCACAACCACCTTCTGAAACGAATAAATGCAGCAGAGTGAAGAGTCTGTGTGATACGTCACGACTTTGTGGAATGAAAGAGGAATTTCACGCTGATCACATGTCATGGCCACAGCGTTGATCCGGCCTGACCTCTCCGTGCACCCCCGGGTTCAGGCACCTGGCCCATACACAACACCAACACATGATTGACCTCTGTGACATGTGCTTCATCAAACAATGAGCCAAAATGTTCACACTATCCCGATGGCACAACAAGCAGGTCCTCATTAGGCGGACAACACACACCCTGGTTCTTTGGCCCGTTCACCAGCAGGACCCTTTGGACCATTCATTTTCAAACTGTGGATGAGATTGGGGTTGACGGCTGTATTTATGCTCATAACACAATAACTGATTAAAGAAACTG
Organism: Sander vitreus; assembly: GCF_031162955.1. Classification (NCBI taxonomy): domain Eukaryota; kingdom Metazoa; phylum Chordata; class Actinopteri; order Perciformes; family Percidae; genus Sander; species Sander vitreus. The sequence continues at coordinate 639,167 of NC_135871.1, read as the reverse complement.
ATTCTATGGCATATTTGCTCCGTACATTTTCACTACAATCTGCCTTAGTTGTAAACCTTAATCTAACTGACTTCACTCAAAAGTATTTGTGGAAAGCATAGCCATAAAAATATTAAAAGTATGTCCATGGAATATTGTTCTCTGATCAGGGATAAAGAAGAGCCTAAACGTGAAATCAGCCTTTACAGTGCTGACTGTTGATTTAAAAAAAAGGAGCTGTACTGAAAATACTGAAAAGAACTGGGCAGGGATTGCCTCCACATGGCTCTCACAGACCCCCATTACATGAAACTCCCCCACATGCACTAAGATGCACGCGCGGCCAGACCGGCTACCAAACCACAAGTACAACACACACAGAGGGAGTGTGACTTCATTATTTACTCCACTATAACTTTACGCAGTAAATATTTCTTTACTGCTATATTAATGTTCTGAATGTCGAGTACAGTCGCTTTTAACTGACGTGGAGATTCCCAATCAGAAATATGCAACACTCTGATTACATTTATATAGTTTTTCATTACATTTATATTTTTCTAACTGTCATACTAACACAGAAACCTAGTATTATACAAGTTCATTTTCACATTTCTACTTGCATTTTGGAAACTGATGGTGGCAGATAACAAATTACAAAGTTAAACATGGTCTTGTTCCCTGTGTTAAGTTGCTATAACAACTTCAAAATAGGGTTTTAGTGGATATCAAAACATCTCCCGAAATACATAAAGAAACACGTTGTTACTGACCGAATTGCACACCATTGTCAGTAATGCATTCATTTTTGTCCCCGAGCATTGATGTGTACAGGACTGTCGGAGTGAAAAGAAGAATACAGAGGTCAGCATTGGTTTCTAAATCCTTTTTTTTTCTCCTTTCAGCTGAAGAGGCTCAAGAACAGCCGATGGCCTATCACATAAGTAACCTCAGTTGTGCTTCAGTAGATTGAATCAATCAATATTGTTTCATTGAATACAATGAGGGGTCTGTGGACGATCTCCAAAGCTGTCCTACTTAAACTGGTGTATTGTGACAAAAACCTCCATTAGCCTGGAAATAATACATCACTCTCCTTCTTTAAGTATGACCTAATCTGGTTGGCACTGGAGCTACAGCCAGAGCCCAGTGAACGCTATACAGTCACAATGACAGTGTTTCCCTAACATAGACTAATGGGTGGCGGTGCGCCGCACTATCAACACCGGCCGCTGCCCATTGCGTTTTGTTATCAAGTTGTTGTTTTTTTAAAAAGCTATTTAAAAAACACGTTTCTTCTGCAGTTCCTTTCTCTGCTTTCCTCCGTCTCTCTGTCACACACACACACACAGCGGTGTTTGGCGTTTATAGCCCCCAACATCGCTTTTCAGGCAGCGCGGCAATGGTTATGTCCTTATGTCAAAGAAGTAATGTTAGTGTTAGCTGCCTGTAAGGCGACACCATCGAGCCCATCGTGCACGCAGCGTCTGTCTCCGTAAAGGAGAGAAGACGGCTGGCCAAATTCACAAGTTCACTAAAGGTTGGTATCTATCTGGTGAACACCTTTACATAATCACACATTCACAATCACACATTCACAATCACCGACCCGACTCTTAGCAAACAAGCGATTGCGTCTGCTTTGCTAAAATGCAGTTGGGTTGTCGAGGTCAAAACACTATATTCATTCATCAAATAAACGTATTATAAATAATGTTATGTCATTTTTTACTCTTACACTAAATGTTTGCTGCTTCAATCCAGATGAGTATTGAAAAGTATTTTCCGCGACTGAAAAAGGCCCGTGTTGAGGATGAGGACCAGCCTGAACCGGAGGTATCAGTCTGAAACAGAGCTCAACAGTCCCACCAGTGTCATTAGTTATGTTATGAATTTGTTTACAATATTTTCAGGCTTCAACCAGTGAAAGACAAGGTCAGGGAGAGAGAGAGAGATTAGTTAGGCACTGAAGTAGGAGAGGAGGACAGCATCCAACAGCGTGTCCTCCTCAGTTTTTGATACTTGATTGTTACGAAAATTAGTACCCCCACCCCCCTCCATGACACGGGGCGACACCCCCCGCCACAAATTGCTTTCTAATTTGTGGGAAACGCTGAATAAGTTTGGTTTAAGTTTTCCTTTCTTTAACGGTGAAGTACCAATCCCATAAACAGACATGGGGTTTTCCTGCTATTGGATTATTTTCTGTGTTTTTAATGTCGCTGTTACTTAAATGTGGTCAAGTCATGTAGAAACTATAACCATGGCACTTACCAATTCACTTCTGTCAAATGTTTTACTTTACCTGAACTGCATCTATACAACATGAGAAATTCTAGTATGTAACACACTTTACTAACATTTACTTGGGGAAACTGAGTCATTCGCTTCTAATGTGAGGCATCGAAATCTCTGGAAAGGAAGCACAAGCCAATTTGTGGTCATGTGACACAGAGGAAAACAGCCGACACACAGGAATGACTTGAGTCATCAATGTTAAGCACTTCCATTGTGAGACTGAGAGAAATGATCCCAAAGCTGTTATCTTGAGATTTTGGTTCATTCATTGGGAACATGTATACCTGTATATTTCAGGAATAGCTAAGTATCTGAGTTTATTTCCAGTTTGCCATTTGCTTAAGAAATGATTATCAAGTGAAACAAGGATTACATTTTATGGACATTCAGGCAAACAAATACTTTGAGATAGTTTTTTTGGCAAACTACTGCAGTTTTTGCTGCATCATGTCTTGTAACTATATATAACAGACCTGCAAACTCTAGATTGTACTGTAGGCTACTTCTCGGTAACCTTTAATAATCTGTAGCTTACTACAAGCAGCCTACTTTGAGGGCAGGGGCCGGTTTTAGCCTCCTATATTAGGGTGGGCTGGTAGAAAAGATCGGTGGGCAACTTGGGTGGTTGGTAGCATAGAGGTTAGAGAAGCACTATAGTGGCCCAAAGGTTGCCAGCTTCGAATCATGGTGACATGGCACAAACATCACACAGGTGATGGAAAGGAAAACACAGGTGACAATTAAAAATATAAAACATACTAGAATATAATAAGTAAGGCTCTCAGGCATTCTGTATCGTTTTTCCCAAGTCTTGGCAATCAAGGGAAACAAAAACAAACACCGTAACTAACGCAAATATAAAACTATTTAGATTTTTCCCAGAAAAGTCCATATGCTTTCATTCAAAAAGTTAATTGTGCCATCTCCCAAAAAACATAAAACGTGTAGAGTGCTCTCGTATATGACAGTCGCCCTCAGGGGGTTAATTCAGTAAACATTCCGGATGCTGGTAATCAGGCATCAGAGCAACTGTTCCTGTAGCGGAGGAAATAAGCCTGGTTTGGGGGTCTCACCTCGTTGTGGGGCAGCCCAGCAGCAGAGAAAATGGGGATCTTCTGTCCTCTGGCGATGCTGTTCATGCCATCGATGGCCGAGATGCCAGTCTGAATCATCTCCTCGGGGTAGATACGGCACTGAGGGTTGATAGGCTGACCTGGAAAACACACAAACAGCTACATCGGACCAATGTAGGGTTGGCTTTTGTTTGGGCTTTTTTCCGATAACGGTGCTGGTGCGTAAATGGTGCCGGTGCGTAAATGGTGCCTGAACCGATACTTAAAAAAAAGAAGAGACTACAGTCGGCGACATTAAAGAATGGCTCGTTCATGGCTAAGGCCATATGGTCAAAATTAAATTATTTATAAAAAATGTAACAACAATGACTTATTTCACCAGTAAATTGCTGTTTAACGACAAAAGCAACCACCAGATGGGAAAAGGGTATTTTACAATAACTTTGAATGCACCACGAGGCTTACCAGTTTCAAGTAAATGCATCATATGTGTTCTTTTTCCAACAGTTAAAAAAGAAAATGGTTGGTAAAGTCTTGGGAGTCAGCTTTGAAATGTGCACCTCTCCTGTGTATACTCCTGAAGTAGAAATAGTAGTAGTAGAAAACAGAAGATAACAGGTGAGAGTTGTACCCATGATGTCCAGGTAGTCCTCAGCCAGAACCGTGGGCCCGCGGTCAATGGGTTTGCCCGAGCCGTTGAACACACGCCCTGAAAGAGGAACATTTTCTCCTTCAGCCAAGTTGATTAAGGATTTCGTTTGATAAAAAACAACTATTTGGTTTATCTGGACGTTGAATTCAAAGATAATTACGAAGAAACAAATACAATAAAATTCATTACATGATCTGATCTATTCCGTTTTGTGTCAGACTCTAAGCAGATGACAGAGGCTCTTATGGCTCCTGCCGAGTCTACAAGTACAAGTAATTTGAAATTCATGGACGTGACTAATGATACTTCAAAAACAAAAGGAGGTTCACTTTCTACTGCTACTGAAATATATGTGACCTTGTGCTGTACTGAGATAATCACATTGACTGAGACATTCAACAACATTCAGACAAGGTTTGATTCAGTGCAGTTTTGCTTTTACCATGTAGATTGAAACCACAAGCAGAATAAGCATATTAAAAGGAAAACGCAACACTTTCAAACAGAACTTGACATGCTTTAAAATGTTCATCTTTGTGTTAAAGAGATAGAAGGTTGAAAGGGCTACTGTGCAGGTGGAAACAAGACCTGAACTGTGGACTAATTAAGAGGATTATTGACTTCATTTTGTAAAGTGTTATTGCTAAATTTGGATGAAATATGCAATGTGAAATCAGGTTGATCATACCGAGCATATCCTCTGACACTGGGGTTCGCAGGATATCACCAGTGAACTCACAGGCTGTCTTCTTGGCGTCGATGCCTGATGTTCCCTCAAACACCTGGAGACACACACACACACACACACACACACACACACACACACACACACACAGCCATTCATCAAGATTAACAGACAGTGTTGCATGGTATACAGATGCTAAACAAGTAAAGCAATATCCTGCCATTAAAGACAGTACTTATGAAGGCAGAAGTTGGTATTCATAATTTAAAACATGCATGGAGTATGCATGTTTTAAATTATGAATACCAACTTCTGCCTTCTAACAGGCGATATAGAGTCCCTTTGGTTAGATTCAACAGGCTCAAGAACTCTTTTAGACATCAGTCTATCCTGCTAAACCAAAACCAGTGTACTGCCAATTAAGATCTGGATCAGAGGAGATCGTGTAACATGGTTCTTTGCCATGGCTGTTGATATGTCTTCATCTTTGTACTATATGTGTAATTGTTGTCTAGCTCTGTTTATTATTATTTTTATTCCTTCTTTTTGAGCGGAGCTGCTGATGAATGCAGAATTAATTTCATTGTAAACTGCCAAATTTGTATCGTACTGTAGCCCATTTTATTAGTACAGGTATTTTTTTTTAAGATTATTTTTTTGGGCATTTTAGGCCTTTATTTCTTTAAGACAGCTTAGACATGAAAGGAGAGAGAGAGGGGGAATGACATGCAGCAAAGAGCCACAGGTCGGAGTCAAACCCGCGGCCTCTGCGTCGAGGAGTAAACCTCTATATATATGGACGCCCGCCAGGTGAGCTATCCGGGTACCCAAGTACAGGTACTTTAAGAATGACAGTGTTTAATAAGAGCTGCCTATCCATGATTTGCGATGATGTGCGGTAGAGGCTATATTGGCGTGCTTAAACCTCAGGCTCGTACACGGAGGGGTAGAGGACGCACGGTGCGGCAAGGAGGCATTTCATTGGTTCTTTCCAAATGGACAGCGAGACAGTGATTGGTGGGCGGTTTTACAGGATTACAGCAGTTACAGATGATGGAACTTTTTCACTCCTTTTTCAGAGCCCAGAAGTTATGTATTGCCGTCGGGGTGTAAAGACTATTCCAAACAATATATTAAAAAAACGTATATTGGAAAAAGTTAGCAACCCTGCCTTTAAACATTTCTGGAGAGAACTTTAAAACGGCACAAAGATTGTTGTTCTTTTAGTTTTTAAAAAGGCTCAGTAATTTCATAAAACAGCTGGGTACTATAGCATTTGTTGTGGACTATTTTCAGCTGTGGATTAATTTGGTGCTCTCACAATTATCCATAGCAGCAGGGCTCTTGAACAGTAGGCTCAATAGATGTCGGTCAGTTTGGCCATTTTGGATTTGGTTTCTCACCTGGACAACTGCCTTGCTTCCAATCACCTCCAGGACCTGGCCGCTCCTCTTGGTGCCATCCGGCAGGGTCAGGTGGACGATCTCAGCGTATCTGGGGAACTAGTTCAAAGAGATCCAACACAGTTTCACTACAGCTGCCTGAAAACTTCATTGATATCATTAATACAAGAGCAGATAAAAAGCAAATATCGCAAAATATATAGTGGTGACATACATTCGGCTTAGGAAATATTCTTTTGGTGAGTGGTAGTGTTGCCAATCCCAACCTCATTAATACATTTTCAAAATGAGGTTTCACAATAGGCAAACAGTGAGGTAGTAGTAGTAATAGTAGTAGTAGTATATAGGGCTCGGACAATATGCTTTTCTTCACCGATTTGATTCTTTCACATACAGATTGTGATTTTCATTTATTGCAATTCCAGAAGTATTGGGATTCAATATCATTATTGAGTACTGAGATATTCTTTTCCTTATTTAACAAACACTGGGCAGTGGTGGAAGGAAGCGAGCTAGGGACCGGGAGGTCGCGGTTCAATCCCCAGACCGATAGGATAAAATCTGGGTGGGGAAAGTGAAAGAGCAGCACTTCACTACCACCACTGAGGTGCCCTTGAGCAAGACCTAAGTGGAGCTGCTCAGCGGCCAGCACATCAGACTGTGGTTGTACTGGGCAGCTTCCACGTATGAATGTGTTGCAAATGAGAAATTGTTCTCAACTGACTTACCTGGATAAACAAAAAACACTTCTAGAGACAATATACCATGAGACATTTCTAAAAACAGATTTTCTAAGAAGAATGCACACCACATTTATTTAATTTGTAAAGAAGAACATAACATGGATTTTCTGCTTTTGGTAATTAAACGGATATGATGTAAACGGAAAATATTTGGGAAAATAATCGATTTTAAAATTTGTCATTAAACAAATCACGATACCTACACACCGAAGTAGTAGTAGTAATAATAATAATAATAATAATAATAATATGAGAAGTCATTCATTTACATAAAGTTTGATAAAAACAGAACTCCTTAGCAACTTTACCTTCACATTATCCAGGATCACCAGGGGTCCGTTTACACCCGACACAGTAGAGTAGGCTGAAAGAGAGGAGAACGACAAAGTTCATTTATTTCTGTATTCCAACAGGCCACAAGAAAGAAGAATAATGCAGGCAATACTGACAATATTCCCATTTCTTCGTGCCGCTGAAAGCCACCAGTCCACAGGAGATTAAGTAGACATCCTTTCTAACCAACCAACACTGTTAATAATCACAAGCTGACCTTTCACGGTGCGATTTAAACAGCTTTCATGCACTTCCAGGCCCAAATGTCAAAGGCAGGCAAATGTCAGGAAAAAATGCATGAAATTCACTTGTTCACAATTACACATGTAGTTAGGGGTTGTTGCATGATCACGTAAGGCTTGTATCATGTGGACGCTCCATCAGTGTTGTTGTCATTACTTAGAACTCCTCATGGGGGTGACAGAAACTACGCACTATATCTTTAAAGTGGCCATATTATGCTCATTTTCAGGTTCATAATTGTATTTTGAGGTTGTACCAGAATAGGTTTATGTGGTTTAATTTCCAAAAAACACCATATTTTAGTTGTACTGCTCATTGCTGCAGCTCCTCTTTTCACCCTGTGTTCAGGTCTCTGTTTTAGCTACAGAGTGAGACCTCTCACTGCTGGAACATCTTTGTTGGCAGTCGCACATGCTCAGTAGCTAGGTAAGGACTACATGCTCAGTAGCTAGGTAAGGACTACATGCTCAGTAGCTAGGTAAGGACTACATGCTCAGTAGCTAGGTAAGGACTACATGCTCAGTAGCTAGGTAAGGACTACATGCTCAGTAGCTAGGTAAGGACTACATGCTCAGTAGCTAGGTAAGGACTACATGCTCAGTAGCTAGGTAAGGACTACATGCTCAGTAGCTAGGTAAGGACTACATGCTCAGTAGCTAGGTAAGGACTACACGCTCAGTAGCTAGGTAAGGACTACATGCTCAGTAGCTAGGTAAGGACTACATGCTCAGTAGCTAGGTAAGGACTACATGCTCAGTAGCTAGGTAAGGACTACATGCTCAGTAGCTAGGTAAAAACTACATGAGCTAGCTAGGTGTTTGTTTCTCCAACTTCAGTAGTACAAGGCAGGATTAGCTGGGAGACTTCTTCTAAATGAGGGCGCACTTCCAACTTTGCGTGGAATACCTGCAGAACAGGGACATGGAAGTAGTTCTTTTGTAGATTATGGTTAACTAGTGTGTGTTGTAGCAGTGTTTTGCCATTCAGAATGAGATAGCATGCTAACGGTTAGCCCCCTAGCCCCCTCGTCTCGGCTAGTGACGTAGAAAGCCGTGCAGATGTTGACCAGCTGACCCAGAGACTGAAGACAGGACACATTCAGAAACCGTATCTCACTCAGAACAGCATGGATGGGTTTTTTTCTTTTGTATGTCATTGTTAAGAAGTTTCGTATTATTTCCATCAACATCTGAAAGAATTTAGGCTACCTTCAAAAGGTTCTAATCTGATGTGAAAATGATTTATACAGCACCTGTGGTAATAAATCCACAAAAAACTATTTGTTATCCCTCTTTGAATGACATATTGAAAAGGTATATTTGCCACATGTTGTTACATTTACTTCAGTTTTGCTGTAGTCTCGCTTCGCCAGACCTTCCCTCCACAGTCCTGCGGAGGAAGGTCTGGCCGGATGGGAGAAAAACATGCTCTGGTTTATTGGTATTTCTTTAAACCAATCACAATCGTCTTGGGCGGTGCTAAGTGCCAGATGGAGCCACGGTGCCTCTGCTAAATAGTCTCAGGAAGGAACTTGTTTTGGTGGAACATGCCAATTTACGTGGAGTTTGCAAGAAATCCATTGACGCCCTCCCATCAGGGTCCCTGTGCACATCTGCAGACCGCCATTGTTTCCACTGGGTTTTCTATCATGGTCTGGTGTTCCTCTTTTTGTGCCGACCGTCAATCTCAGGGCCAATATCAAAGGCACGAGGAAATTAGAGCAGACTGGTACGAACATAAAGCACTAAAGCTTAGCAGGGTGCATCCACTATGCCACTAATTAGGCAGAGGCCAACAAAATAACCTGTCAATGCGCTACAGTATTACAGACATTTCCCACACACACCTGCATTTCACCTTCTATTAGAAATAAAGAAAGTGTGTCTGTGTGTGTGTCTGTGCATTTGTCTGTGTGTGTGTGTATGTGTGTGTGCGTGCTTGGGCATGTGTGTGTGCGTTTGTGTCTGTGCGTGCGTGTGTGTGTGTGTGTGTGTGCGGAGTAGGAGATGGTGGTGGAGGTTGGGGCAGAGAGTGGTGAGAGAGCAAGAGAAAAGATGGCTCAAGTGTGATGATAAAAACCAAGGGCACCACAAATAAAAAAAAAAAAAAAAACATTTTCCTCTCCAAAATAAAATGAGTTTTACTCTAATCAGCCTCTCTAGTTCCTGCCTCAGGGCCCAGATTCTGGTCAATGACTCAAGTTCTCTCTACATTATTAATCCGTTTATTAATATCATGCCATGTTATACCGGATACCAGATTCAATCAAATGATCTGTACAAATCTGTGTAAATCAAAAAAAAAAGTATACCAATTGGTCAATCACGGCATTCTACAGACTGTTATTTCTGTATAACAGACTGTTGCCATGGACGAAGTTCTGACCATAGACTCTGGCGGCCATTTTTAAATCAATAAAATCATTTTTAAATCAATACTTGAGTCTTAAATCAGCCTAAACTATACATTATATAACTATACACGGTGAGACAATATACATTTGTCAATAACCAAGGGATTTGTTGTACTGTTTATGTACTGCAAAATGTCCCTCTCACTACATATGCTCTGTTGGTTTTTTAAAAAACTAATTTAGGACATCTTTTAAAAATATATTATTGGAAAATATACAATTATTGGATCTTTTAAACGCTCAAATATTGACACTGTTAACGGCCTCAAAATTCCTGTACTTGTCGGGCTCTGTGGGACACATGGCCAACTACCTTTGTGAAAGAGGACATTTTAAATGCAGCATACATTAAATCATCATCATTTGATACTTTCTAATAGTTTTGTTTTTAAGGTTGATTCCATTTAGCAAATCTCTCAACCATTTGGTTGCAGGTCTGAAGTGAGTCTAATATTTGAATGGGTAGTTCCAGAGGGATTAAAGGCCTAACCCTGGTCCTATATAGTAGCCTATCATTATATGAAGGGAAAAAAGTTTTCATGGTACCCTCTTACAGATAACTGTGATGATAAAAAAGTGGTTTGCTCTCTGATTTCACAAGATAATGATTGCTCAATGGGCTATACAGCCTTGAGGTGTGAAGTAGCAACATGTTCCATTAGGTTTGGAAAACTTTCTCCACCCCTCTTTTGCTACTTCAGCTCAAGTGCAGCAGTCCCCTGGCTTGGCATGCAACAGCAGTGTGGGTCACCCTGCAGCCTGTTCAGCTGCCAGAGCCCTTTGTGTACAAAGATGTTAATTGGTCCTAATCCGCCACTAGAAGCTGTTTTGGTAGCCTGACCTCGCACCCTAAAGGACACCTTGGTGTGAAATACTAAAGAGCCCATTCAAGTGCCAGAGAAAGGAGGCACAGAGCATTCCAACACAATTCAATTTCCCAGCTGAAAGAGGGGGGAACTCGAGGGGAGGCAGGGGGGGGGTCAGAGCTGGGATGGAGATGGGGGCGCATCATCGTTCTGACAATAAATGAGCGCTACAAAGCAGTGGCTGCTGTGATGTGCAGCCTCACAATCACGTCTTAGCCTCTACTTCAAGGGATTCCCACAGCCCCACTGGACATGGGAATGCTAATTGCCTCAAACCTACAACCAGCCCTCACCCCCACCACCCACACTCACACACACAGCCAAAAATATGCAACAGTGAGTCAATAAAGCAACATGATTAAATTACTTATAATCCTCAGACTCAATCTACAACCTTTGTTTGTATGATGTCACTGTCACTTTCCCATTGATAGTTAATGGTTTAAAAATATAATATGTAATATATCCACATTAAAATGTCTAAAAAATGACTATACCTATGTTATATATGTTGTTGAGTTATGTACTTACATGATCCTGAATGTTTCCAACAATGCTCAAACCCACAGAGATTTTAAGTCAGAGAATCTCTCTTTAGAGTCATTTTAAAACAATGACACAGAGCCGTGTCCTTTGGTCGCCTGTCAATGGCCTCATATAACCTTTGACCCCTCTAGTTGCTCTAACTTCTGTCAAAACACGGCAAACTCCCAGAAATACAAGATTATACATTAGACAGTAAATGCAAATCATACAAGGTTGCAGAATTATACTCTCAGTAATACAGCGTGTGTGTGTGTGTGTGTGTGTGTGTGTGTGTCCTATGTGAGAGAGACGCTTGTCTTACAGAGAGACGGAGGAGAGCAGGGAAAGGAAATGCAGCTGAACGAATACGCTGTGTGTTTTAAATAGCGTTAAAGCGTTATACATTTGTTATAACAAAGCGCAATATGTGGTGGCCGGTGTTGATTGTGTGGCGCACCGCCACAAATTAGTCAATGTGTGATCAAATAGCAACTAGCATAGAGTGAGAGGTGTGCACGCTTTTTAAAGGCATCAAACATGTCGGCAGTGGGGAAGCCAACACATCAGATGAAGCCACCATGTCTTGACAAGCTTGTTGTTTTATTGTTCTCTGTTAACTCACTTTACATCGTCTTTTCCCTCATACAGCTGCACACGTACGCTTAGTAACTGTTACTGCTTGCTGTTCTCAACGCACCTGGCATTCTCGCTCTAACTTACGCTACTCTCGTAACGAGGAACAGACTTTCATGTGAGAAAGCAGAGAAGCTACTTTTCGTAAAGAAGAACCTGACACTTTTCCTGAAGAACTGAGCTTATGTCTAAGACGATTATTCATTTGTTGTGTCAATCCATTTTTTGCACTCTTTTCAATGCACTTTTTGTTATAAGCGTACAGAGTAGGCTACGCTGCATTATTTTAGTAGTCAGTTATAGGTCTAATAGGCTATTAAAGAAGATGGGCTCAAAGATGGCCAAATCAAATATTTTTATTTTACTAATTTATTCATTTTAAGTCATATTGTGCTTTGTTGGTATAGTATATATGCTAGAATGTTTTGAAAAAAATGTTCAGTTTTAAATATTTTTCAATTGTAGTTTTAAAATAGATTTTTTTCAAAAAGCAAGGCAAAATAGTATAGAGCACATTTTGACTAATTTATGCAATGGGAAAAAGTTTTTCATTATATATTTGGCTTCAGCCAAGAATTTTCATTTTGGTGCATCCCTACCAATGAGGCCCTCAAATATCCTTGATGGGGAACTTTAGAGGAACAACCCTTTATACTGGCAAATTATCTTAGCATTTGCCCTACATTCATTCATGAATTCGTGGCAGCCTAGCATACCTTCATTTCAGCATCATGGCAATACCTCTGCATAATATTGCCTTCTGTATTACAGTTCGCAAAAGCTGCTGTGTAAAAGTACTGTAGATCAACACTTTCTGTATGTATGTATGAAAGCAGTTGTCAACCGTATTACTCAAAGGTCTGCATCTGATATATATTCAAGGTCAGAGGTCCGGAACGATTGCCATTAACAAAACAACATTTAATAAACTCACTAATAAGTAGGGATGCACCGAATCCAGGATTCGGGTTTGGATTCAGCCGAATATTGGGTTTTTTGACCGGGTTCGGTTTCTGCCGAACCTTAGAATTTTTTTCCACCGAACCGAACCCTACGCTTGCTCTTTGCTTGCTGGTCGACGTAATGTAGGTGGACTGTTCAATGCAGTAGGCTGTGAGAAAGTGAAAATGGAACTTGGAAAGCGCCGCTCGGCAGCACCTCCAACCAAAAGAAGGCGACCCAAGCCGAGCCACACGCCCAACCCGACCTGTCCCGCGGCGGCAAGGACCCCAGACAACACACAACATCGCCGCTGCCAAAACACCTGCACATGAAACATCCAAAAGAATACGAGCTGTGCATGAAGGAATCCACAGACGGCTGCCAAAACACAGCAACCCCAGGTACAGCAAAGGAAGAAAAAACTTGTGTTAACCAGACAGTGCCTCTCCCGGGCCGTCAGCTGTTCTCCCTACAGTGGGAGCAGAGCGACCGAACGACTGGCTGCTGCTCGTTAGCTAGCGTTAGCTTTCTAATTTCCCCCCCCCCCCCCCAACATGCCTTCATCATACACTGGTTAGCAGAAACTTGCCAAACAAAATTGTCACTCATCTGGCGATGGCGATAGTGATGTGCTTTCCTACGATGTGAAAAGATTCAACATTAAGTTGTTACATTTGTAAGGTATTTTATTGTGTAACCTCTCAGTTGAAGGTTAAGAGTAGTAACGAGTATCGATTATTTTAGTAATCGAGTATTCTAACGATTATTCCATTGATTAATCGGATAAGAAATACTTAGTAAACAGCAATAGTAAAAATGTATTATTGCAGAGTAGCATGCTGTAGGCTAGTTGTGTAAAACATGGCTATTAGCAGAGTAGCATGCTGTAGGCTAGTTGTGTAAAACATGGCTATTAGCAGAGTAGCATGCTGTAGGCTAGTTGTGTAAAACATGGCTATTAGCAGAGTAGCATGCTGTAAGCTAGTTGTGTAAAACAGACGTTAGTTAGCTACCTGGTGTCGGTTCTCTCCGTGGAATGGATGAGTACACTGGATGTTTTCTACTGAGATGATGTAGCAGCATGTTTGCAGCTTTAAATAATCCCAAACTTTCTGTCGTTTTCTCTCGCCTGTCTCTTAGACCCTCGCTATTTTCCTCTTCGTTAATTTGTAATCTGGGCCGTCAGTCTCGTGCATAGACGGTATATAAACGGTCCACAGAAGCGTCAACCTGTTGTGTGTGCTAGTAATAATCCTCCGTGCGGAAACACAGTGAGCCGTACAACCTTAATTACATTGATTTAACGAAGCTTCGAGGCAAAGAGTTTTGCTTCGAGGATTTTTTGTAATCAAATTATTCGAGTTATTCGAGGAATCGTTTCAGCCCTAGTTAAGAGGAAGTTACAGTAAACAGAGCTTTTATTGTGAGGGGAAAAACGAAGTGAATAAAGTGTTGAATTTTCTGACTGACTGTGTTGGGGTGGAATAAAGTGAGGCGTGCAGTGCCGTCTTGGTTCCGGCATTGGAAGCCTGTGTCTTTATTTTAAAGCCAAACCTGAGTCTAGACAATTTAAGAATGATTATATGATTAGATTATAAAGACCGTAGCTCCCAAGACGGCGGCCGCCTGTATACGAGAACGTGACTGTCTTTATAATCTATCTTTTTAATAAACTGTCTATACACTTACAATGTTCTCAATGCTTCGGTTAACATTTAGGGACCCTCATTATGCTACCGTTGACATTTGGTGATATTTGGAGCCTTTTTAGTGGTATAAATAGCGAGTTGTTTTTACTTTCCCTGTACCCCAAATACTAGCGTTGTAAGCTAGTCAGCGGTCCGCGCTAGCTTCTTTCAAGCTACAAACACATTGGATTAGCATGAAAACATGTCCCAGAGAGCAACAGAGTGGTTTGTTTTGCGCCGGAATTGTCCTTTAACTATTTTAGAGGCTGTAGATGCGGTTTACTTCATTAATGTGTTTACTGTGTTAATGGACTGAGGATGGGAGTAGGATTCAATATCCGGTTTCGGCAGAATCTTAACCAGTGGATTCGGTATTCGGCCAAACCCCAAACATCTGGATTCATTGCATCCCTACTTATAACCTTCCGGACTTTGAGAAGTGTAGGATTTAGTGGCATCGAGGGGTGAGGTTGCAGATTGAAATCAACTGAATACCCCTCCCCTCACCACTCCCTTTCCAATCATGCAGTAGAAGCTACGGTAGGCCTTCAGGTAACGTAAAATTGCAGAAGGCCCTCTCTAGATCCAGTGTTTGGTTTGTCCATTCTGGGCTACTGTAGTTGTACTGCAGCCCATCACCATGGCATCCCTATGTACTATATCTTCAACTATCAGAGCCTTAGCTACAATAAAGGGCAGCAAAACATTCTCCCGTTCTGAGAACTTTGGTGGATACAATATAAAAACTAAAACCAGAAAACAAAAGTGAAGGTTTTATGGATAGAATAGTTTTTGTGTAAGGGGGCTTAACGAAGACTATAATTGCATTACAAAAGAAAAAAATCTATGATGAAGAACACACAAATATCTTCAGTGTGCTCTGGTGCCACTTTATATGGGAGCACAGAAAAAAGGCTGAGCGACTTCGAGACCCTTCCCAACACTGGGCTCACTGTACAGATTTAATCAACACTGCTGCTATGGAAATGACTTGACTGTAGGACTGGGCAATACGGAGAAAATCAAAAAAATCACAATATTTTTGACCTCGAAAACGATATGATGCGGCGATATTGTAGGGTTGAAATTTGTTGCTTTCACAAAATATTTTTACAATTAGATTTTTGATATATAATCATCAGTAACGTGGATTTAAGGACTACGTGGGTAAAGGCAAATAATAGAACAGCTAGAACAGTCTGGTAAGTTCAGAAAATGACATCACTTTACTGTAATGCAGATTGGAAAACCAGGAAAGACAACACTTCATATTACGTGTCATATTACGATATTACAATATCCAAAATCTAAGACGATATCTAGTCTCATATCACGATATCGAAATAATATTGATATTTTGCCCAGCCCTACTTGACTGATAGTGTCACAGGGACAAAATGTACTTAGTTCTCTAAATGACCAACCCATTCTTAAGATGAAGAATGTCAGGAAATGAGTGGTCAGCAAAACAAATGTGCCGTTCATGTGGATTGATTGCTGTTCATGCAACAGGCAGAAATGGTGTCAAATCCTTAGCCTAAATTTCAAGTTTCTTTCATGAAAAGAATGGCAAACGCCCACGGGAGAGTCTTTTTTCTACTGACAAGCTAGCTGCTTAAGCCTAATTAGAATGTGGATTATAGAACTGTTACAAAAATAACATTGATTTTATAGAAATTACTTTCATAGTGACAGATGAGACATTTGTTTATCGTGACTACATTATTACCATTAATTAAATCTTAACAAAGAAGTATAGTGCCTTGCTCTATGTCTTTTCATAGCACTAAATGACAGAATGCACTACTAAAACAAAGAGCAGACATTTCGTGGGCTAATAGCTTTTGTCGCATTGACATGAGAGAGACAAAGGCCTCTTTAAAGAAAAGACTTGGTCTGATGAGAAATCTCTTTATTTGTTTATTTCCAGCTCTGTCTCGGAGTGGCTTTTCAATAGCTGCCTCTCTTAGAGCTCTGTCAAGTCAATAAGGTAGTGAAAAACCATCTCTACATTGTGATCTTATAGTCTGTTTGATGCCTAGCAACTGACTATACTGAACAAAGTGTCTGATTTCATACAATACTCTTAGAGTTGGCTTTTAACTAACAGGGACATGGCTAATAATTCTGAGGCCATTTGTCACCTGTAGCTGTCAAGTATTCATTCTGTGATGTTCTTGGAAATTAGCATTGGGATGTATCTGGTGCAATACATGTATTGTACACTGTCCTTGTTTTAAATAAACCAGTAACTGAATGAAAATGTTAAAGCTTTGGTGTCTCCCATAACATATGCTATAGCATGTATTCACTTTATGTACAAACTAATCTACTAAAACTCAATTTATAAAATTTATGTCAAATAAGTAAATACAACAGACGCTGCTCTCTACCCCTACCACTCTACAGTGTGTGTGAGCGAGACTGCCGCAATCGCCTGTGGCGCTTTATAACTCTGAAAAGACCGATAACCACAGGTTCCCATTAATCTTATAATGGGATATTTGTGTTGTGATATTTAAACAAACGATCGTTCAATGGGAAAATAAATGCCTCTTGTCCAGGAGTCTCTTGAGAGCTCCAGCCAGCTCACAGCGGGGTCTTTGAGCCATCCAGCCAGCGACCCCGGCTGTTCGGCAGCCACCATCTGCCTGTCGCGTCAGACTGGGGAGCTCCTCAACTCAATTTTCTGCCCATATTCAAAATCCACAGTTGATTTCTCGCCTAAAAAGTCTCAGAAGTGAATTTAGTGATCAAGGTTGTTGTGACTGTTCCAGGGCTTTGCATTGTGGGATACAGTAGGCAGTCCTTCCAGAAAAATGCAGAGTTTTTTTGTGATTATGCGGCATGTTTTCTTAAAAAATGTGATGGAATATGCGGGATTTTTATGCGATGAAATTGCGGGAACTTGCAAAAACTGCGGTTTCATCGTGGCTTCATCGCGGGGTTTGCAGCTTTTCGATGATGTTCACGTCGCGTAATGACGTCATACCGTTCCCATGGCAACAGGGGAAAATGTCTGCTCTTGTGTGAAGTAAACGCAACATTTTTGAACTTTCTGCTTAGATATATGTGACTTTTTTGCAACGAAAATGCGGGGATTATGAAATCATGCAAGCGCTGCATATTTTGCGCGGAAATCGGCAATTTATGCGGCGAAAGTGCGGCGTATTTGAAAGAATGCGGCCCCCGCATAAATATGCAGACTTTGGCTGATTATGCATTGAATTATGCGATCGCATAATCACGTTTTTCTGGAGGGACTGAGTAGGCGAGGTAGACTGGTCTGATGCATACTGGAGATTTTTTCCCAATTAGTACGACATCCGGGTATTTTTGACATTCTGCAGATTTTGCTTTTGTTTGTACACTGCTCTTTTCTCGCGATAACACGTTTACATCCACTGTATGCAGCGTATACATACACGTGGATAGCTCAAAATGCGTACAGATAACACGCCATTTGGCTTTAGGAAAGTGGCATGTATGTTTACGCAAAGTCATGATGCCATGTTGCCAAATCAGTGAGTAGTGCTAGTAGAGAGTATGTGGTTTTGCTAACTTGTTGCTCTTGCTACCAACATTAGCTGCTCTGTTTCAACAATGTTAAAAAGTGTATGCAGGCGTGTGTGACGGCCCTGAGTAATGACACTGCGTCATCCCCCTTCTCAAAATGATGCTGGAAAAAGGAAGGATGTCCGGTTTGGTAAGTAAAATTCCTCGTGTCTCTCTTTCGCATTCCCGCTGGGATGAGCTAACACGTGAAGAAGAGACATTAGCCCAATAGAAAGCCATTACTGTTGGTAATTCACTCAGACCTTTGTGTGTTCGCACTCAGATATTTGAATACTTATATTTTAAAGCAATTCATGAGATATCTTTAAAAGTGGTTGTACAAGCCCATACATTTCATTTGTTTGTCTCTGGATATAGTTTGGCACAAAATGTGATTCACATATACAAAAGGGGAAGTTATAACTAAAACAGGAACAGGACAACAACAACTCAGCAATTGAAGTTCTGAAGTTACAACACTCCTAAGTAATAAGCCATAATTCACTGATGCACTGTCAAATGAAAAAGAGTACTGCAACCTACTCTAGATGTGTACTCTGTGCAGTCCATAATAGTTGGTTGTCCCAACTGAAAGGATCAATGAGCATCATCTCATCTGACCTAGCTTCTCAACACCTTCTGCTGAGCAGGATCCATCGGCTCAAAGGTGTTTTTTGCCTCCAACGGCGCCTTCCAGGCAGCTAACCCTAACTCTAAACATAACCATTGCCGCACTGACTGGGAGGAGACATTGGTGGCAAAAAACACAAAAGACCGACCCAACGTGGGTTGGACACTGGGCTATGGTGTCAGTCCTGCCTCTCATGTAACATAATAATGAATTTCTGTAAATTCTACGTCTAGTATCACTTTTTGGGCTTTGAAGCTTCTGTAGGAAGTATCCAAATACATTGGATGGTTCGAGAGGGGAGGGGTCCATCAATCAATCAATCAATCAATCAATCAGTCTATGGAATTTCAGTTTACTTATCTTTAACTTAAGTTTAGTTAACTTGTGCTGTCTGTCAGGCAGTAAGCCAGCCGCTGTCCACTCTGCTGCTGCTGACAGACGGCTGAGTCCTTTACAGAAACAGAGTCAGTATGGATTGGATAATCACATCAAATAAATATACATATAAATAATGTAAAAGGTCTTGTTGTAGATATTTTGAGATACCAGTTTCCTTTGGAATATCTGCCACTTGACTTTTAGGGGGTCATCTTCCCAAATTTTTTAATTATTCCAGAATCTCGATTTTTCCAACATCCGATAGTTGCAGCCCAGTTGCTAGTCCTCACGTGGTCAAACTTTCAGTTTTGGTGCTAGTAATGTTAGAGAACAGCTCAGGCCAGGCAGCAGGATCAAGTGAGACACGCTGGGATCTTTTTCCGTCGACCTGTCTATCAATTTCAGCACTCGGGACAGGATGTATATATGGGGGAAATGTATATATAATAACAAAAAGCTTTGAAGTCCTACTGAATTCCATGGTTCTGCACTGTAGTCAATAGAACTAGGCCTACACCTGCAGACACAAGCCTCTGTATGCCTCTCCCATATAAAAGAAGTATTGGAGACAAAAGGAAAAACATCTCCTCCAGCCACCAGCAGGGTCCTAAAACAGGCTTCTAGAAGGCTCGGACCTCTCCGCCCGCTCTGCGAAATGTATGCTGAATTTCTATTTTACAAATGTGAGTTGTGCTTAATGTAGTCTCGCTTTGCCAGACCTTCCTCCACAGCGCTGCAGAGGAAGGTCTGGCTAGTCCACACAGCATTCTGGGATGGGAGAAAAACATGCTCTGGTTTATTGGCATTTCTTTCTCAATGACGTGTTGGTGGAACATGTGGACGTTCAAAAGTAGTTTTAGTCGTGTAACAGAAAACTCAGATTGGACAGATAGTCTAGCTAGCTGTCTGGATTTACCCTGCAGAGATCTGAGGAGCAGTTAACCATAGTCCTCACAAATCCACCAGAGGTTAGAACGCCAACACAGAGACAGAGGAAGGGGACGGACATCGGAGAAAAGACATGCATCCTGTGGAATTTCCTGAGGCACCGGAGCAACCCAGGAAGTGGAACGTCGAGGATATAGGTTGGTGACTATGGTTAATGTGGTTGACGTTGGACAGTGATGACATGTAGCTATGAGTCACTCATCAGAATCAGGAAATCAACATGGCGGTCTCCTGCTGACTCTGCTAGCTAGCCATCTGGCCGGTCAAGGTTTTTAAATGGAACTATCAGAGTAAAGTCCAGCCGTGCTGTCCTTCAGCCCAGACTTGGCTGGATCCTGGAGAGCCGGGGCTATTCAACCGAGTGACTCCCTTTCCGTGTGCCAATCTGACGGCTACATTCTGCTTGATGATGAATCATGCACGAGCTGAAGGAGCTGATGGGATTACATTTGACTGGAATTGTATCTTGTGATAAGTAAAACTGATTAATAGATAAACATATTGTAAATGCAGCACCTGCAGTATTTGAGGAGCACATCAAGTTTCCTAACAGTTACTTGCTAACTTCTGCCTCAACATCAGAATGGACCGCTGCTGCCTAGTAATGGGTTTGATGAGAGGAAAAGAGCGAGCCATTCAGCAAATTAGAAAATTTCAGAAGTAGGGCGGTTACATGTTTTTAGGACAAGGTTTTATTACATGTTACATGCTCTATGCTTTCCTCTCAGAAGGCGCAAGCTCCATTAAGTTATTTCCTTCTCGTTTGCTAAGAGGCTTTTAGTCCATGCTAGCCTCTCTGACTCTTACACAAAGGAAAAACCATCACCTTGCTGGGTTCATGCCTCGAAAGTGCCAAAAAAAAAACACCAACATTTTGGAAGTCCCTGTGTTGATTGAAATAATGTTCTTAAATGTCATTTTTTTTATAAGGGCATACAAAAAAAAAAAAAAAAAAAAAAAAGGAGTATTTTGAAAAGATTTCTTTTTTGCTATTTAATGGTGCAGTGTTGCACATTTTTTGTTTATGTATTTCTTCTTATACTCGTTTAACTTTGATATAATTGATAATTACTTTGAAAACTACCTTTATTTGCACCGGAATGCATCATGACTTCACAAGTTGTACCTGAATGCACCATAAAAAGTCCCGTCTGTGCCCAGATGCTTTACCATTTGTTTTTTTGTTTACATAACTCACAGAGAAGGCAAAATGTTGTCACACGGTTGACTTCAGGCAAGCGGGAGGGTTTAACAGTTCTGTTGTTTCTCCGACATCTAAAAACGTAGGTTCCAGTACCTGCTGCAATGTGTAATGCTAAATAGTATATGAGTACAATTACATGATCACAGTATCGGACCAGATGAGGTAACAGACAAAGGCATTCAGGTTTTAGTTGACCACCACAACCATTAATCAATGTATTATTTGTCAAGTGAAATCATATAAAGACAAATATAAAATAACCACAAGACGTCCTGTCACAAATGTCCACAAAAAATATTAGGCTGACGGGTCCAGTAGCAGGCAGACAGATGCACAGTAGGGCTGGGCGATATGAGGCCTGTACTACGAAGCAAGATTTGGCATTACCGAGGTAACTTCAGGTTCAACCCAGGGTTTTGTGGATCACGACGGTGGATCACTTGTTACCGGGTTACATCGCCGTGGTAACTTATGCTGAACACCTAACCTGGTCGGGAGCATTATGGTTATGTTGGAGATTAGAGATCAACCGGTGTTAAAGCACCGCCTACTGACCAATCAACACTCGGTTGATAACGGCGTCACCGTTCTTAGAAGATAAGTGGACCTCGGTTAGAGAGCGACAACCCCGTTAACATTCCCTGATGGGTATCTTTATGAAAGATATAGATTTTCAGCAGCATATTACATATAGGCTATTTGTTGGCTTGTTGAGCCGTGTGTTGCCAATGAGACACATCAGTTTGAATTATGTTTTTATATATTTTATTTGCTCTCACTGAAATTAAAGGCTAAAGCAACGACAGTTTATGGAAAGCACAAGTGTAATTATGATCAGATCTTGGTCCTGACTGATGGGGAAGTGATATTAATAAGCGTTGTGATTTACGCATCTACAGCGTCGGCTATTTTTTTGCCAGCTTTCCTTCCTGTTTTAGGAAGCAGCGACTGTATTGCGTTTTGCCTGTAAAACCATGTCTGTGTTCTTCTTATGTTGTATGTATTATTCTTATTTATGTAGAATTATAGTTTGCTCTTCTTATGTAAAATATGCAGCTCTGGTAGATGTTTGTGATTGGTCATGCCTCTTTTGTGTGAACGCGTGCGTCTCTGGATTGGGAAACCCTGGGTTGACTGAATTAGTTGTTAACCATCGTCGTGACACAGCTTATGCAGGACCACGTTGTTAGGTGAAGCCGGGGAACTGAAAGAAATCCCGGACACGTTGATCCTGCTTCTAATACAGGCCTATGGATTGATTGGCTGAATGTTGATACATGATATATATCGCAGTATTTTTTTTTAAGTGGGCTCAAGGTTCAGTTGTAAGTCAAAGCCATATTGTGAGATTTATTAAAACAGACTGTCATCAAAATAAAATTCAAAGAAAAGGGTTTCCTTCCCTGTATGAAAATATACAGCTGCAACAATTATCTAAAATAAATAGCCTATGTTACATAAAAAGGCCCATCTCTGAGAAAGCTCCTTCAGTTGTTTTCAACAGTAAGAGACTAAATTAAAATTGATTAAAAAGGGAGAGAGAGAGGGTCATAGACAGGGAGCGCTCGATGGACTGATGTTATGATACATAAAATTAATTTACAATAAAGCCGATTGTTGCTGTACAGTTCTCTGGTTTCTCAGTGAAGGGTCTGAACTACACTACAGACTGGATTCTCCACTCAGAGCGACAGCTGACTCATTGTGAACGGCGCCGTCTCACATGCTATTACTCATAGTTACATCCAGTAACTACTGTAATCCTGTGTTTTTCGCCGGGTTTATCGCCGCGGCAGCCGCTAAAACAGAAAGTTACCAGCAGAAGCACTGGTACAAATACAGGTTTCCTCTCATTCTGAACAAAATATACATCTGTGTTCATAAGAACTAATACTGTAGACACGTTACACAGAGACGGCTCATGTAGTAGGAGCTGAAAAATAAATAAAAGATTTGTGCTGTAATGTGTAATGATGTAATTACTTCTTGGATGGATTTTATGAAATTGGTATCGAAAAAAGTATCGTTCAGAAACCGGTATCGACGTTACAGTATTGGTATAACATTTTTTACCCAGCCCTAGTTCCGTAGGCTATGGCATAGGCTCTGCATAGATCCTACATACTAGGCTACTATAAATCAGCCTTTAGTTCATCATGGACTCTTCAGACTACTGCATACTGTATCATGTCTTTTGGATTGAAATGGCCATGTAAAGACAGAAAACACTGTGCCACTATTCATTATGAAATATGAAAACCTTTATGGCAACAAACATTAAAGAAACATTTCCTAAAAATACTGTTCCTTTGAAGCAACACTTAAATTTAACAGCATCTGACCTGTAACTGTACTAAAAGGCTAACGGTTTCCATCTGGCTAACAACTGTGGGTCAATGTGTCTGATTTTTATATTTTTGGTGCTTTTCCAACAACTGTAGCTATTAATCACACAAAAAATGCATCTTTCTTTCCATCAGGCCAGAAACAGCAGGTTTTCTGATCTCTACACCACTGCAGGCTGCAGCGCTCATGTGACCGTGTCACATGAGCGATCATCCCATCTGTCACCAGTCTGTTCTAAGGCCACCGTCATTTCTTCTAGCGCCATGAAGTAATAGGCACAGTAATAGGCGCACTAAAGGCAGGAGAGATTGCATTAAACTATCCAATCTCAACACATTAAAACAAAAAAACACACTGCACGGTGTCTCATTCATTCGGGCAGCTGCCGTCAGTCAGCTGACTGTCTGCAGTGTTGGCTAAGCACAAGCTATGTGCAGTGTTGGCTAAGCTAGTAACATTTAGCTAGCAGTGTCGAATTGTACTACGCAGTCATCACAACAGTAACAATGTTGACTTTGTCCCTATATGAAATTAACATACGACTTTTAGTTATACTAATGAATACAGTTAAAGTTACGTATAGCTAAAATGGTAAACGACGACTCTGAGCCGGACTAGCCACTGTTACCTAAAGCTAGCTTAACGTTAGCTGGTTTGCTATTTGACACGAATGGGTACGTGTAGCTAGACTTAAATAGAGCATGTAAAGCATGGTCGGACTACTAAATTGTAACCTTAATCCGCATTTAACTGACAGCGTAAAAACAGATAGCTTGTTCATAATCGTGATTCACAATTTGTAGCTTCCTAGCTTTAGCTAGCCACAACATCCCCTCGTATGCTACATTCCTTGTCACTGGGAATACACACTCTTCTATAAAAAACAATGACCGAGGAAATTCTTTGCTTGTACTTTCTTCTTGAACCGTGTCACACTTAGCACTCATTTTGCATACGTTTACCATCCAACAGTCCCAGTACTGGAATTTAACGTTGAGTATTTCTGGAAATAAAATATTCCTTAACTTCCCTGATCCAGGACCATAATACTACATATTAATACAATGCGCTACTGTCCTTGATCCAAGATCAACTTTTCCCAACTGAAACGTAACAAGAATGGTGTTTTGTAGGTGCAAATTACTAACAAAATCTTGAGATAACGTGAGAATTCTAACAAGAGTGTCGTATTCCTCACCGTTCCCTTGTCATTGAATGCAGCACAACAACCTTGTTAGCCAGTAGCCCTAGCTGCAGCTACCCTCAGCAGCCTGCTAACGTTACATACTTAGCCTCGGTTGAGAGATGTAATTTCTGGTCACAGCCTGTGTGTGTGTCCTCGCAGCTGCTGCCAAGCCGTTGACGTCCATCGCCCTGTTTGCCACCAATGTTGCCATCGTCGTATAAATAACAGTAAACCTGGCAAAGCTAACGTTGGTCGATGTGCTTTTCTAGCTGGTGCTGATAAATGACAGCTGAGCCCTAGTCATATGACACTGAGGAACCGGATGTTTGATGAAGAGCCCGACCGACGGGCGCGCATGTTGTGTACGTATATAGGTAGTGTGCATTAGATCTTCTGCATTAAAAATGAAAAGCAAATTGTGATTGTTAAGAGGTTGATTTTTGGGGAAATATTATCAATTATTATTTTGTTTAAGTGATTTGCTTGCCACATTTGATTGCCATATAGGTCTAGGCCTATGCCTTTTTCACATTTTTTCAACATCACAGCTTGTTTTCTTCTGTAATTAATGACAATTTGCCAGTTGGTGCCAAATAAAAAATAAAGTGAATTGGAAGATATCCTTAATGTGATCTAATGCCTGTTGCCGGACTCGGCCCTTTTAGATACAGAGAAAGCAGTGCTTCGGAAAGGACTCTCATTTGCCCCGTCTAATTACACCAACTCTTTCTCTCTTAAAGTGGACTCGTTTAAATTCTTTAGACAGCTTCACCTTAAACATTTCTTTTCTAGGTTCAATGTCTTGTCTAATAGTAATATTGTAAGGAGAAACTATGATTCCAGTACTAGCGAAACCCCCAGAGAAGTGACTCCCTTTAAAAAGAAATCCAGGTTTTTGCCTTCTTCTAATTTAAATTTCTCCCTCTAAAAATAAAAACATGACAAAAAGTGAACTGGATGCGCTACGCTCTTTGGAATCAAGACAGGACATTATTATTCGCCCTGCCGACAAGGGGGGCGCTGTTGTTGTTATGTGTTTAAAGAACTATATATTGTGGTATATTGAAATTGCTAAATGATGAAAAATACTATCACCCTCTCCTGTGTAATCCTACCTCCAGCACAAAAAATATGATTGATGAATTTATTGATACATCTCACAAAAAAGGCTGGATAACTGATAAAGAAAAGGCTTTTCTTCTAAGAGACCACCCTCTATGGTCTACCCAAAATTCATAAACGACGTGATGACCCTCCTTTGTGCCCTATTGTATCTGGCATAGGGAGCATCACTGAGCCTCTCTCACAATTTGTTGATTTCTTTCTAAGAAAACACGTTCACAGTTTACCATCATACCTTGGGGATACAACTGATGTTCTGAATTTGATTAATGATTTGAGTTGTGAAAGCAATGATATTCTTGTGTCTTTGGATGTGTAAAGTCTTTATACATGCATACCCCACCACATAGGCCTACAAGCCATGTCGCATTACTTCGCTAAACGTCCCACTGATGTTCTGCCTCCATCAGAATTTCTTGTAAATCTTGCCGAGATCATTCTATCTAATAATTTCTTTAATTATTCTGGCAAATTTTATTTACAACTACAAGGGACTGCAATGGGGAGCACCTTTGCACCCTCTTATGCCTGTTTTGTGATGGTTTTATGGGAAGAAAAATATATACACAATATTGAAAATAACCCCTTTCATTCCAAAATATCACTGTGGCACAGATACATAGACGATGTTCTTTTAATATGGAAGGGTACACTTAATGAGCTAAATCACTTCTTGCCTTATGTAAATTCTTCCACAGATCATCATGTCCTTTACTATGGAATGTAATAATTTAATTCAATTAAATTCAATTTTATTTATAGTATCAAATCATAACAAGAGTTATCTCGACACACTTTACAGATAGAGTAGGTATAGACCACACTCTATAATTTACAAAGGCCCAAGAATTCCAGTAATTCGCCCAAGAGCAAGCATTGCTGTAGCTAATGCGACAGTGGCGAGGAAAAACTCCCTTTTAGGAAGAAACCTGGGACAGACCCAGGCTCTTGGTAGGCGGTGTCTGACGGTGCCAGTTGGGGATGTGCTGAACAGTGGAAACAATAGTCACAAAGATAGAGGAACAGTGACTACAAATGGTAGTCGTAGTAGTTCATGTCATAACAGGGCACTGAAGGGCATTACAGGATGTAGCATGGCACAGCACAGCATGGGTGGGCGTAGCAAGAAGCAGACACTTGGCAGGACGCAGCCGGACACTGCAGGGCATTGCAGAGCGTTGGACCACAGTGACAGCTCCAACCAAGATTGTGGTGCCACCCTAATCCAAGGGAATAGTCTAGGCGGGAAAAGAAACGTAAGGACTCTGGGGAATAAACTCCCCAGAGCTAGGTTAGTAACAAGCATTTCTGGGGCAAGGATGCACACAAATGGAAACAAGTGAAAGACAGAGGAGAGAGCAGCTCAGTGTGTCACAGGAAGGAAGGAACTTCCCCCGTAGTCTAGAACTATAATAGCATAACTAAGAGAGGCAGGCTAAAGAGAGGTGCCTGATCGGGCTAGAACTCTCCCCAACCGGATCGGGCTGTACTGGCCTGCCTCCCTCTACTCTACTCTATTCGCTCCCTAACTATAAGCTTTATCAAAGAGGAGTGTTTTCAGTTTATTCTTAAATATGGCGATGGTGTCTGCCCTCCGAACCCAGACTGGGAGCTGGTTCCACAGGAGAAGAGCTTGATAGCCGAAGGCTCTGGCTCCCATTCTACTTTTAGAGACTCTAGGAACCACGAGAAGCTCTGAATTCTGGGAGCGTAGTGCTCTAGTGGGACAATAAGGTACCAAGAGCTCTTCAAGATATGATGGTGCTTGACCATTTAGAGCTTTGTAGGTCAGGAGAAGGATTTTAAATTCAATCCTGGATTTTACAGGAAGCCAATGCAGAGAAGCTAATACAGGAGAAATATGATATCCCCTCTTAGTTCTTGTCAGAACACGTGCTGCAGCATTCTGGATCAGCTGGAGAGTCCTAAGGAATTTATTTGAGCATCCTGATAGTAAGGAATTACAGTAGTCCAGCCTAGAAATAACAAATGCATGAACTAGTTTTTCAGCATCGTTTTGCAACAGGATATTCCTAATTTTGGCAATGTTACGAAGATGAAAAAAGGCTGTTCTTGAGGTTTGTTTTAGATGGGCATTGAAGGATAAATCCTGATCAAAAATAACTCCTAGATTTCTAACAGTAGTGCTGGAGGCCAGGGCAAAGCTATCCAGAGTAGCTATATCTTTAGATAATGAAGTTCGGAGGTGTTTGGAACCCAACACAATCACTTCAGTTTTGTTTGAGTTTAACATCAGAAAATTTTAGGTCATCCAAGTTTTTATATCTTTAATGCACACTTGAAGTTTAGCTAACTGACTGCTTTCGTCTGGCTTGATTGATAAGTATAATTGGCTGTCATCTGCATAGCAGTGAAAGTTAATTGAGTGTTTCCTAATAATATTGCGTAGAGGAAGCATATATAGGGAGAATAGAATTGGTCCAAGCACTGAGCCTTGAGGAACGCCATGGCTAACTTTAGCGTACTTGGAGGATTTATCGTTGATATTAACAAATTGAGATCGATCAGAGAAATAGGACCTAAATCAGCTTAGTGTGATTCCCTTAATGCCAACTAAATGTTTCAGTCTCTGTAAAAGGATGGTATGGTAGTCGAATGCAGCACTAAGATCTAATAAGACAAGTATGGAGACAAGTCCTTTGTCAGCAGCAATTAGAAGGTTGTTAGTATTTTTCACCAGTGCCGTCTCTGTGCTATGATGCTTTCTAAATCCTGACTGTAAGTCCTCACATAGACTATTCTTATGTAAAAAGTCACATAACTGATTAGAGACTACATTCTCAAAGATCTTGGAGAGAAAGGGAAGGTTAGATATAAGTCTATAGTTGGCTAAGACCTCAGGATCGAGGGTGGGGTTTTTCAGAAGAGGTTTTATCACAGCTACTTTAAATGACTGCGGTACATAACCTGTTAATAAAGACATATTGATCATATCTAGTAATGAAGTGTTAACCACGGTAACACTTCTTTAAGTAGCCTCGTTGGGATGGGATCTAAGAGACAGGTAGATGGCTTTGCTGAAGAGACCTTTAGCATTAATTGTTGAAGGTCTATAGGAAAAAAGCAGTCTAAGTATATGTCAGGTCCTGTCGTTCTTTCTAGCACTCCTGCATTCAAAGGTGAACCGTTAGAAGTTGAGGGCCAAAAGTGATGAATTCCATCCCTAATTGTTATAATTTTATCATTAAAGAAACTCATGAAGTCGTCACAACTCAGTGCTAGGGGAATAGATGGCTCACTAGAGCTGTGGCTGTCAGTCAGCCTGGCTACAGTGCTGAAAAGAAACCTTGGGTTGTTCTTATTTTCTTCTATTAGTGTTGAGTAATAGTCTGATCTGGCATTTCTGAGCGCCCTCCTATAATTGACTGTCTGCCAATCTAAACGAGATTCTTCCAATTTGGTGGAACGCCATTTACTTTCAAGTTTTCGTGAGATTTGTTTTAATTTGCGAGTTTGGGAGTTATACCAAGGTGCTAGTTTCCTTTGCTTCATCATCTTCTTTTTGAGAGGAGCAACAGAGTCTAAAGTCGTCTGTAGGCAGGCCGTAGCACCGTCTACAAAATTATCAATTTGGGAGGGACTAAAGTTAACATAAAGCTCCTCTGTTATATTAAAGCACGACATTGAGTTAAATGCTGTTGGAATATCTTCCTTAAATTTAGCTATAACACTGTCAGATAGGCATCTAGTGTAGAAGGTTTTATTTAATTTCGTATAGTCGGGTAGTAAGAATTCGAAAGTTATTAAAAAATGGTCTGATAATAAGGAATTCTGTGGAAATACTATTAAATCTTCAGTTTTGATGCCATATGACAGCACAAGGTCGAGTGTGTGGTTAAAACAGTGCGTGGCCTTATGCACACTCTGACTGAAACCAATTGAATCTAGTAGTGAGTTGAAGGCAATACTAAGGCTATTGCTGTCAACGTCCACATGAATATTAAAATCACCTACAATAATTATTTTATCTGATTTTAGGACTACACATGATAAAAACTCTGAGAATTCAGATAAAAATTCAGAATACGGGCCTGGCGCTCGGTAAACAACAACAAATATAATTGGCTGTAGTGTTTTTCATATCGGACGTTGAAGATTAAGAACAAGACTTTCAAATGAGTTATAATTAAGTTTAGGTTTAGGATTGATTAACAGGCTTGACTCAAATACGGCTGCAACTCCCCCTCCTCGGCCTGAGCCTCGTGGAATTTGAGTATTATTATGACTGGGAGGAGTGGCTTCATTTAGACTAACATATTCTTCATGGCCCAGCCATGTTTCGGTAAGACAGAATAGATCAATGATAAATGATTATCTGATATCAAGTCGTTTACCAATATTGCTTTAGAAGACAGAGATCGAATATTTAATAGTCCACTTTTGATTCTCCTATTCTGTTCTATCGTTGCAGTGGTTGTTTTAATTCCAATTAGGTTGTTGAGTATAGCACCTCGTTGGTTTACGTTTGATTTTACCGATCTCAGTCGGGGGACAGAGACCGTAGTTATGGGATTATGAATGGGTGGCTGCTCCAAAGGAAGCACAGAGGAGCGTGTAGCGCTGTACCTGTGATTACTGATATTATTGATTCTTACTGGAATGATATAGCAGGTCTGTGGGTTAGCAGATTTATTTGTAAAGGAGTGAGAGCTTATGGGAGAATATGACTGGGAAGTGCGCTTGTGCGTGTGTTTACGGGGTGCAGACAGTCAATCTAAGGTCTGGGTCTGCACCCAGGTCTGGGTCTGCACGGCGTGCCGCAAATTCTCACATAGCATCTGGCTGCTGCGTCTATTGGGATGAATCCCGTCCCTGCTGAATAGGGAGCCACGTTCCCAAAACAGATTAAAATTGTCAATAAAACCTATTTTGTGGATGTTGTATGTATGCTGGAGCCAGGTGTTGAGAGTGAGTAGTCTGCTAAAAAGGCATACTCCGTGACCTTGAGATGGAAGTGGGCCCGAAATAAAAATCAACTTCCTAGTGATTTTTAAAGCTTCAATGAGAGTGCCAAAGTCTTTCTTTGTGCACTCACTCTGCTGATAGGACATGTCGTTATGTCCACAATGGACCACGATGCGTTTAATAGAGGTCGGGAGTGAGGGTATCAGGTCCACAGCTTTAGCCAGGATGTCTGCAACTTTTGGCTCCAGGAAAGCAGTGTGTGACAGCATTAAAAAAACATAGATCCCAGGTGATGGAGTCACCAATAATTATTGTGGTTGGGGGGAAGAGCGGATGAGGAGTGCGGGGGCGTGAATGGCTGGTGGCAGGAACAAAACGGGCAGTATCGGTTTCAGATGGACAAGGAAAAGAAGAGGAATATTGCTTACCATTTGGTGGGGGAGATTGTTTTTGAGGAACGTTGTCATTTGGCCGGTTCAGGCAAGGGAGGCCACCGGACCGTCTGACTACCGCATCCCTCAGAAGTTTTCGCCGCAAGGCAGCGGTCCTCTCCCGTGACGACAGCTGGTCAGTCGGCTTTGAAGCGGGGCAAGCCTGGGTAACCACATCGGCCGTTACCGGGGGAACATTCGGCTTCGACAGGGCATCGAAGCGACTGGAGAGGCTGAGGGCAGGAGGCGATGGAGCCCTACCCGAGGCTCTCTTTCGGCCACAAACCACTTTAGTCCAGGATGGCCTGATGGTGTCGAGCAAGAAGATGGATGTGGGCAGGCGGATGGGCCAAAGCGCAGTATCCTGGAAGGCCGCCAAGAGTGATTGATTTTTGAGCAACGTCCAGGTAGGCGGTTAACAAGGCATCTTTGGTTTTTAAGTCCTCGGAGAGCCAACAAACTTCTTCCCTAAGGTCAGCAATTTCTTTGTTTGCATTTTCAAGCAACGAGGAAATCCTGTGGGGAAATGGGGACTCGCCAGGTGTGGAGGTAGCCATGGAGCTGGCGTTAGCCTGAAGCTAATGTTTACTACTCGTAGAAAATGTGCAGTCCTTCACGCATGGGTACGTAGATTTACGTAGATGCTGGCTCTTTCTAGAGACTAAAGGCTACCAGGGGGTTAAAAAGAAACAAAAAAACTAAGCAACTAGTACAATGTTTTTCTCGAAATAATACTATTTTCCTCCGTCTGTCTTCTCTCCCTCCACACTCTCACACTGTGTTACCTTAAATCTTTTAATGTGATTTTTTAGATCTTACTATTTCTAAGGACATATATCATATTTTACAATGCACCATCTATCGCAAACCCCTTTAGTAGGAACACCCTGTTAGGAGCCGACAGCAATCACTCGCCTCATCTGGTCTGCAATATACCAGTAATCGAGTTTTTGCGAGTCAGAAGAAATTATAGCGCCACAACTGATTTTAACGATAACATAACATAGCTTAACATAACGAGGTTATGATAAGTCTGACATTACAAAAGCATGGGACAGGGCTCTAAGTACAGATCGCGCCTCACTGTTGAAGAAAAACCTAAGTCACACACAACATCTAGAGTATTTTTTTCGACCGGCTACACTCCAGAAGCAGGAAGAATGAAAAATGTTATTCGCAAGCATTGGCATGTTCTGAAGAGTGACCCGACACTCAAAGACATATGCACCAATCCGCCTAGGTTTATATTTAGGCGTGCTGGCAAGATTTGTGACCGATTGTCCAACCCACCACTGACCACTTGGCTCCCCAACCCACCCTTGGGTTTCTATAAATGTGGTAACTTTGCGCAATGCGCAATTTTCACATCCCCGTACCAGCAAGAAATACTCCATCTCTTCATTTATTATTTGCAACAGTACACATGTAGTGTACCTTCTAAAGTGTCCCTGTGGACTGGCTTATATAGGCCTAACAAAACATCAACTCAAACTAAGAATATCTGAACATAAGACAGCTATTCGTACCCAGAATTTAACATATGCCATTGCGAGGCATTATAAGCAGGCCAATCATTGGCTCCCCTGCATCACTAAGGTTCTGGGGAATCGAGAAAACCACACCCCCATCCAGGGATGGTGAAATAATTAATAAACTCCTATGCAAGGAAGCGTTTTGGATACATACACTTGGCACTTTAGAACCTCTAGGTTTAAATCCATCCATCCATCCATCTTCGTCCGCTTATCTGGTATCGGGTCGCGGGGGTAGCGGCTACAGCAGGGGACCCCAAACTTCCCTTTTCCAAGCCACATTAACCAGCTCTGACTGGGGGATCCCGAGGCGTTCCCAGGCCAGGTTGGAGATATAATCCCTCCACCTAGTCCTGGGTCTTCCCCGAGGCCTCCTCCCAGCTGGACGTGCCTGGAACACCTCCCTAGGGAGGCGCCCAGGGGGCATCCTTACCAGATGCCCGAACCACCTCAACTGGCTCCTTTCGATGCGAAGGAGCAGTGGCTCTACTCCGAGCTCCTCACAGATGACTGAGCTTCTCACCCTATCTCTAAGGGAGACGCCAGCCACCCTCCTGAGGAAACCCATTTCGGCCGCTTGTACCCTGGATCTTGTTCTTTCGGTCATGACCCAGCATTCATGACCATAGGTGAGGGTAGGAACGAAAACTGACCGGTAGATTGAGAGCTTTGCCTTCTGGCTCAGCTCTCTTGTCGTCACAACGGTGCGATAAATAGAATGTAATACCGCACCCGCTGCGCCGATTCTCCGACCAATCTCCCGCTCCATTGTCCCCTCACTCGCGAACAAGACCCCGAGGTACTTGAACTCCTTCACTTGGGGTAAGGACTCATTCCCTACCTGGAGAAGGCACTCCATTGTTTCCTGCTGAGAACCATGGCCTCCGATTTAGAGGTGCTGATCCTCATCCCAGCCGGTCCTACTGTGACCCGGTCATACGACTTCTCCAGATCCACAAAACGCATGTAGACCGGTTGGGCATACTCCCAGGCTCCCTCCAGGATACTTGCGAGAGTGAAGATCTGGTCCGTTGTTCCACGACCAGGACGGAATCCGCATTGTTCCTCTTCAACCTGAGGTTCGACTATCGACCGAACCCTCCTTTCCAGCACCTTGGAGTAGACTTTACCGGGGAGGCTGAGAAGTGTGATACCCCTGTAATTGGCACACACCCTCTGGTCCCCCTTTTTGAAAAGGGGAACCACCACCCCGGTCTGCCACTCCTTAGGCACCGTCCCAGACTTCCACGCAATGTTGAAGAGGTGTGTCAACCAAGACAACCCCTCCACACCCAGAGCGTTAAGCATTTCTGGACGGATCTCATCAATCCCTGGGGCTTTGCCACTGTGGAGTTGTTTAACTACCTCAGCAACTTCCACCAGGGAAATTGACGACAATCCCCCCTCATCCTCCAGCTCTGCCTCTACCATAGAGGTCGTATTAGTCAGATTTAGGAGTTCCTCAAAGTGCTCCTTCCACCGCCCTATTACCTCCTCAGTTGAGGTCAACAGCGTCCCATCCTTACTGTACACAGCTTGGATGGTTCACCGCTTCCCCCTCCTGAGGTGGCGACCGGTTTTCCAGAAGCACCTTGGTGCCGACCGAAAGTCCTTCTCCATGTCTTCTCCGAACTTCTCCCACACCCGCTGCTTTGCCTCTTTCACGGCAGAGGCTGCAGCCCTTCGGGCCCTTCGGTACCTTGCAACTGCCTCCGGAGTCCTCTGGGATAACATATCCCGGAAAGACTCCTTCTTCAGTCAGACGGCTTCCCTGACCACCTGTGTCCACCACGGTGTTCGTGGCTTACCGCCCCTTGAGGCACCTAAGACCCTAAGACCACAGCTCCTCGCTGCAGCTTCAGCAATGGAAACTTTGAACATTGTCCACTTGGGTTCAATGCCCTCAGCACATCCCTCAGAACAGGGATGCACGAAAAGCTCCGCTGGAGGTGTGAGTTGAAAGTCTGTTGGACAGGGGCCTCCTCCAGACATTCCCAATTTGTGAGTCGATTTGTTCAGGTCCTATCCCCTGACCAATCGGCTATCCTAACCTTAACCATTTGAGGTCAATGCCTAACCCCAACCAATCGAGCTGCTTCGTAGGGCGGATCTTGCCTAAAAGTTACGTGGAATCATAATAACGTGGTGCCACCGGAAATTCCGCCGGATGTCCCTCATTTCGGCCGGATGTCCGTCCCCTTTCTCTTTCTTTGTGTTGGTGTTCTAACTTCCGGTGGATTTCTGAGGACTATGGTTAACTCAGATCTCTGCAGGGTAAATCCAGACAGCTAGCTAGACTATCTGTCCAATCTGAGTTTTCTGTTGCACGACTAAAACTGCTTTAAAACGTACACATGTTCCACCAAAACAAGTTCCTTCCCGGGCTATTTAGCAGAGGCACCGTGGCTCCGTCCGGCGCTTAGCACCGCCCAAGACAATTGTGATTGGTTTAAAGTAAATGACAAAAAATCAGAGCACGTTTTCCTCCCATCC
This sequence comes from Sander vitreus, assembly GCF_031162955.1. NCBI lineage: Eukaryota > Metazoa > Chordata > Actinopteri > Perciformes > Percidae > Sander > Sander vitreus. The sequence goes on along the minus strand of NC_135871.1, from coordinate 603,939 downwards.
AGGAATGCTGTGTGGACTAGCCAGACCTTCCTCTGCAGCGCCGTGGAGGAAGGTCTGGCAATGCGAGTCTATCCTTAAGAACACTTGATCAAACTGACAATCTTGTGGTTGAAGGACGACTTGCTCTCGCTCTGAGCCACAGCCACCCTGGAATAGCTGTTGTTAGAAATTCCAAATTTCCACAACATTAATTCGAGGGGTGAGGGACAGGGGATGTTCAGGGTTAGATAAAAGGTTAACAGTATATGCCACATCCGAAAGCTGGGAACTGAGATGCAGCTCAGCATTGTGTCAAGTTTTTCTAGTCACAAATATGTACAGTAAAAAACTGTTAATTAATTCATTTAAATAAATTGTAAAGTATTAGACCATTATAATGAAAGTATATGATTGCCATTCCCATGCTGTCTCGTAAGGTGTTGCAGCAATTTTGGGGTTGATACCATTTGTTACACAATGGTGATTTGGTGCTAAATGTAACCAGTTTCTTTTACAACTTGAGAATTGATTGAAATTGTCAAAAATCCCTCCTCAATACCACATTAAGACTTAAGATTATTGTAGGAGGGTGGAGCCTGTTTTCTTTGCTATTCTCAAAAGTGGGAAATGAAAAATAAATTGTTGGTTCTCTTTGTACTTGAGGTAAGCCACGGCCCCAGCTACTATTCAAGAATTTACAGTCATTTTATTGTTAATAAGATATTTAAAATCTGACTGAAATGATGAGTGATATGTAATTCTAAGAACTGGATAGCTCTGCTGTATCTTATGTATATGTTTTCTCTGTGTGTGTGTCTCTCTCTCACTCACTCACACACACACACACACACACACACACACACACACACACACACACACACACACACATTCACCAACACAATGTCGTGGGGAGTGAACTGTAGAGTGACAGGTAAAATGACATGATTGCACACATTTTCCCCTTAAAAACTCTTAGTTTGCTGTTTTTTTCGTTTTTTGAAGCTCTGATCCATTCTCATTTGACGCAGCATGCTCTGCACAATAGCTTGTAAGCGACTGTTTGAAGATGATTTTGAACCATGCCCCCTGCACAACCAACACACATCACATACAGACATGCACCGCTCTCTAATGCTGGAAAAGCACTACAGACTCAAGTGGTAAGCACTGCCATGGTGAGGCTGACGGCAACCCCTAGAGAGCTCATCCAAACGTTTCAGGCCGCATGCAAAAAATAGCAAATTAATGCAAGTGAAGGGCTTCTGCCTACAGGAGCAGTGCCCTCATTTTTCGAAATACCATTTTTTTCCTGAGTCTTTTATGATGAGTTCAAAGGGATATGATTTCCCTCAAACTCCTCAGATCCAGCCATCTAGGCAAATCGGTATCATAATATTCATGCATTCATTTTCTGTGTCAGCTGCTGTGGTTGTTAAAGGGCTCACACAGTGTCCTGATATATGTTAAATTCAGCCCAGTTCCCCTAGGATCTATATTCATACTGAGAGATTCCACAGCGTACAATACATGTCCAGGTAATGTGTCCTTTTAACAAATCTGAAAGTAAGGGTGTGTAGTATATCTGACCTTCATGCAGGAGACTGGAGATCACACCCAACTGCGGACAGGTCACTTTTATTTTTAAATCAAAATTGAACATTAGGGGCGGCTCGGTTGGAAACTTAGACGTAGTTATATTTCCAAATCTCCAGTTAACTTTTAGCACTGACGTAATGTAGGGCCCAATGAAATCTGTGTTTAGCTTATTTAAATTCTCAATTTCGTGATTCCTTCGATGATACTGTTATCACCAAAACTATTGGGCTTTACATTAATGCTACCATCCGTCTGTGACTGGCACCAGCCGGGCCCTCGTCGAAAAAAAAGACACTTGGCTAAACAACTTTTCTTGGGGGAAACCCAGGATAGCTTGAGGTTAGGATAGGATTGATTTCTCTGCCTATTTTGGTAATTTGTGGCAGGTAGGTATTGCCTCACTTTGAATGTTTTATTTTCTTACTGTGCATAAATGCCATCACCTGTTGATCCATTATTCTTCCTGGTACATCTTCTGTTTTTCAGTTGCTCGAGCATAGGTTCGGTGTCTGGTTTCCAGTCCCGTTATCACCAAATCATTTCTTCTTGCGTATTGTTTCAGTTCGTCCACCCTCTGCTCCAGTTGTGATATCTTTCTGTAATTCTCCGTCAACATGGCTTTAATTGTTTTATCTTCCTCCATGAGTCCGATCAGGTCTTTCCTGTTGCGATGTTAACTTTGTCAGCTCGCCTGACATAACGTTTTGGATCTAGTCTTACTTGTGTTTCTTCAAAGAACCACTAACCTCAGATAAGCAACAGGTCAAGCAGCTTAATCACCTTTTGAACAACGGATGCTTTTTTATTTGCACACTTAAGGTCGATATAGTCAATTATTCTGTTGGTGCTCCATGCCAACACATTAGCAAATTGGTTGGTAGTAATCCACTCTCACTGTTTAACATTAGAAGCCTGACCAAACAAAGTTGTCATTTAAATGGCCAGTGAACATGAACTCAAAAAATTAAGTACCGTTACTTGAATGTTCTAGCAGTTGTAGCCAGGCTTCAGAATGATTAGAGATTGACAACCATCTGCTGCCCAGGAACTTTAAGCTTATGGTTGCTAATGATAGTAAACTTAAGGTTTGGTTGGGTACGTTAAGTTCAGTGACTTTTTGACTCTATTTGTATGAAGTATTGTTATGTTTTAACATTAAGACTATCATCTATTTTACGAGGCAGGTGCGTAGAAGGGGGACAAGTAGGTCAGTAATAGTTGCAACAGGTTAGGTCTATTACTGACATGACACTAATAAATGTATCATTGCCAGTTAGACAGTGTGGGGGAGTTTGTTTGCATGCTTTACATTAATAATTATCCCATAACATTAACTTGTGGGCACAGTTCCTGTTCAGAAAAAGTTATATAATCTCGCTTTAACCTTTTTGAATCACTTCCTATAATGATGTAGCCATGAGTGCCAGCTAACTGCTGGTATGTTTTCTCCACTGTGGTACAAAAACAGGAGGCTGCAGCTATCTATGCAGCCATGAGTGCTTGGCTCTTGCCATCTCTGTACTACTGCCGTTGCAGCCTGAGTGGTCACCTAGTGGGTCAGGCTATGGCACCTGCTCCACTGACAGGGGGAGGGGAGCCAGAGGTGACCGGCACAGAAAGGGACGGATTCGTCCAAATCTGGCTTTTGCACAGGGTCCAGGATGTCCAGTTCCTCGTCCAGCGAGTAGGCCTCATCTAGATAGACAAAGACGATCAGGTCCAGCATGTCTGGAAGAACATAATTAACCAGGGTCCAAAATAGCTGGAGCATAGCTGCATCACGCTCTTTACATTCCCTTGATACGGGTTGCTTAACTATTCCTCAATTTAATAAAACCTGTGTTGCTGGTCGAGCCCACCAAGCTCAACGTCTTTGGAATAATTGGTAACACTTTATTTGAAGGGGTGTGCATAAGACCGACATGACGCTGTCATAACAATGACACACTGGTCAGTAACATTAAGTCTTTATGAATGTTTATCACTGTTTTATCACTGATATTAGTAGTTGTGTTTGTGTCGACCAGATTCATTTAAGTCAATATTAAATATTTAGTTGAACTCAATATTTATTTTCTCTATTGCTAATGCTGTTCATCTGCTCAGCTACCAATTGAAAACGTACAGGAAGAGGCTCTTCAAGTCCTAAGACTTATATACTAAACGCTGCAAACAAAGTTTTATTCTAGTTTTTAGAGCCAGAGCTATAGATTATTCTAACCTTAATATTCCAACTATGAACAGACTTACTATCGAGAGAGTCCCAGAATATAAATATCTCAGGATCTGGATTGACGAAAAGCTCTTATTCAAATGTCACATTGATAATCTTGTGTTCCTAACTCAGGCATAACGATGGCTATTTCTACAGAAATAAAAGCATCTTTACCATGTTTTGTAGGAGAAGGGTTATGGATTGTTGGTTCTTGGACTATGGTGATGTGATTTACAGACACGCATCATCTTCAGCTCTTAAATCTCTGGACTCTAGAGTCTATCTATGCCTTGAGATTAATAACCGGTCATATCTATGGTACACATCATTGTATTTTATATGACAGTGTTAGGTGGTCTTCTCTCCAAGAAAGACGTGATACTCACCGGTATCTCTTTATCTATAAGGCTCTTGTTGTAAAACTACCACACTACCCTACAGAACTTCTCTGTCATTCAGAGGGACATTATCACACTTGCTGACTGGCCTTTACTTCCTGTTCCAGGAGCTCTGTCTGAACTTGGAAAAACTGCTTTTAATTTTAGTGCACCTGACTCCGGGATCAAAAAACAGCAGAGAGGGAGATCGGGAAGAAGCACTGTGACAGCACTGTGACGTTTACAGTAAAGTTTAGAAAGAAAAAGGGGTTTTGAGGGTTTTTTACCTAATTTGTTTGAGTGATAGCATTGCCGGTTTTGTAGTTAACCCAACAAACTTAAATCATGTTTATTGTGTGTCTATATGGATATCTTGCATGCAGGTTGTTAGTGCTAATGTTTTAGCTGTTAATTAAGCTAGTTCATGGCGACAACAGTCTGGGTCAGTTGTAACAAGAGTCTGGGTTAGAAAATGTGAAACGACTATCCGAATCCTAAAATTGAAACAAACAATATTCGAGTCAAGCCCTACTATATTCTATGCAAAATATGTCCTAGTAATACAGTTAGGAGTACAGTAATATCTGCCATGCAGTTGGCACTTCAACCCCTTCAGAAGCATTTATATTGAAATGTTAAGAAAAGCAACTATACCGTGATATATATTGTTACCGTCTTTGCTTCAAACTAGACCGAGATATAAAATTTAGGACATACTGCCCAGCCATAATTTGATCCATTGTTAACATGTAAATATTGCTAGTGCTGCTTTAAATGGTTCCATAAGTAAATCAGTAGGTAAGTAGCCAGTAAATAAGTAATCAATCAGCAGAATAGGGACGAGGCTAAATGACAATAGCTTTGCTGATTTTACTGCGCACTTCCACTGCAAATATTACAGCTAATTTCACTATGTCCTGGGATTTTGTGCTACTTCTGTGTTGCCAATGATAGCATTGGTGAAAGCAACATGAAAATACCGTGGTATTCTAAACTGCAAACTACGTGCCAATATGGTACAGTAGCAAGGGTGCTGCAGATGTAATTAAACATTGTAGTATTTCAACACATTTGGTAATTACGGTGATTTCATGGCTTTATGCTAAGTGTTTTACAGAATACACAAGTGGAACCCTTGCTTTCGAGGGGTTTCCGCTCCCCTCACTCTTTGATTATTTAATGGGATTAATTATTCAGTGAAGAAGCAGAGTGACTAAGCTGTGCAGGTTTTTCACAACCTGTGGATCCGTAGCACTGCGGAGATTAAAGTTGCTGGATCAGTGTGCTGGAAGAGGGTCGCTTCTTTAGTAAGATTTGTTAGCATGTTGATCCCCACGTCCACTGTATGGCACAAAAAGGACAAGGCCAAAAAAACTGTTACTAAAAACAAGACAGGATGTAGCCTTTCTTTCACCTCCTAAGACCTGAGCTTAGAGACTGGACCATGTGATAGGAGAAAATGTGTTGGTGGTCTACAGTGCATACACACATACACACTCCCCCCACCCCCCCGAAACCCCCCACTTACAAAAACCTCCCTGACCTTCCTGCTAATTGGACTTGGGGTGAAGGAAGAGAATGGGTGGAGGTGGCTGTGGGGGGTGGAGAGGGGGTAGGAGGCGTGAATGTGACCTTTTTTTCCTCCGGGGAGATTCCCAAGACACAGTGGGGAGGATTGGTTTCTTTGGCTCAGCTCACAAAAGAGCCTCAGTTTTCTCTGTTTCTGGACAGTCGCTGCATTTCTGCTGAGATAACTTTGCCAGAAGAAGCACAACCAAACTCAGACTAGAACTGAATTATATTATATTGCCTGAATATTACAAACAGGCTTAAACGTATGGTAGCATATTTGCAAACCATTGTGTGCCTGCAATGGAAGTCCATTTTTTTTCTATTCACAGCAACAGCCAGTGGTGGACCAATACTTAAGTAAACGCTGCAGGGCCACACTGCACAGCTGACAGCCTTTCTACAACTTCTACTGTAGTACACTTACACAAGTATTATTAGCAAAATGTAGGTAACGATTATCAACCCCGGCTGATTATCGGGCTGTTTTTTGGGCCGTTTTCAGATGATCTGCATCTGTGTTTTATTTGCCTGATAACCGATAAAGTTAATGAATTAAAAAGTGTTCTACTTTGGCTCGGCTAAAGCTCTGTGTCTGTCCCTCTGCTTCAGTTTCACTCACCACTGACTCCCCCCCCACAACACTATCTGACTCTCTGTTACTGGGGATTATGTTGAAAGTTTATAATTTATTAAATAATTGCTTAAAGCATTTAAAAACAGTTTTGGGTTGGAGTTTGTAACATTCCAAAAATCTTAACTTTGATTTAAAGATTTTCATATTCACTGTAAATGCATATCGGTTCCAAATATGGGTTATCGGTATCGGCCTTGAAAAAAAAAGTATAGTTGTCAGATAGTTAATAGGATGAAAAGTAATGGATGAAACATAATAATAGTAAAATATAGATATTTGTCTCTTACATGTTGTGGAATTAAAGTATAGCATCAATAAAATGTGAAGTATCTCAAAATTATATTTCCACCACTAGCAACAGCAGACACACCCCATAATTCACCGGTCCATATCCTCAACATCTGATGTTCTTCATTGATTCCTGTGAATGATTCAAATCATTCTGTTTCTCAGCAAGTTGCTCTCAGATACGGTGTCTTTTAGTCCTTGTGTTGTCTTTCTGTAGACAATGCAACTTGTTGGGTCAAAATAGAAAATGAACACTTTTGTGACTTTTTTCTGCGTTTTTAGCTGGGCTTTTCCCCCACTACTACCACCAGTATATACACCACCAACAACAACTTATTATCACTAGCTTTACACTGACCTTTGGAATTCATGGTCAATAAATCTCATTTACATGAAATGATATCACATTTTTAAGTTTAAAAAAAGCAGAAATTACCAATCATTTTGACTAATAGTTAAAATCAGAGGGATGTATGTTGATGGATAATCACAGATGCCAAAGTTTAGTTAGGATACTGTTTTAAAACATTTCAATTTTTTTTTCAAATGCTGTCAAATTGAATAAAACACCCAAAATTCAAGGAAAGTAATGAACTGATCCTTCATTTTACTTGTGTATGGAACCATCTGTGTTATTACTTTTGGCAGCAAATTTCTGATATAGAAACTTTGATAACGGGACAAATTTCAGCCGAGGACAACAGGGGGGTTAAGTTTGTAAGTGGTCCAGGCGAGGTGTGGTGTTCCTAATGGTGAAAGTGTCCCGCTGCAGCAACATGTCCCGGTACATTCTCTCAGCTCAGTCCTAGTCCAGGATTACGTGTGCATAGTAAACTAATGTTGAATGAAAATGCACACGCTGAGTGTTAAAATTCATAAAAAACCTAAACTAATGATTAAGACCTAACAGCTCTGAAAAATCTAATAAGTATTTTTTGGTCATACTGTGTGAATGTTGTTTTTTTGAATATATATGTATTTTTTATCACTCTAATAAATGACTTATTATGATGCAAATGATTCTTTTCATAATAAAAATCCTTGAAATATGTTCATAGACAGAGACACTTAACTACTAAGAAGAACACTTCCTTAGCTGGCAATGTGTGTTTTTTTTGTGTGTGAATATTAACTCAAAATTAAAATAAAGATTACATGATTCTTTCATCCTAAAAGATTCCAGATGGAGGTACTTTACAGCCATCATGCTGACCAACCTCTAGCAGTGAGAGGATTTGGGCAGCCTGACTGAGAAGCAAAACTTCTGAAGTGGAAATTTACTGAAAATATTCCAACCCTAAGCAACCCTAGTTGTAGATCTTTGTAAATTGAAATTCTTTCAGTTTTGGACTGACATTTGAAGATGTTACAATGGAAATCGGGACAGGTGTTCTTCACAGTTTTCGGACATTTCATAGACTGCATGATGAATTGATCATAAAAATAATTCTAATCTATTTCAAAGCTCCCATTGATCATAATATCGTGACTGCTAGTTAGGACTGGGCATCGAGAAAATCATGATTCCAGTGGAATCCTTTCTTTATTGGAATCGTTTGGAGGATTTGTTTTTAAATATGATCATCAGTTCCAAATTCAATGCGCGAGTTTTGGTTTCCGTAGCGACCACCGTACTTCCAGGCACTTGTTGTGTTGCAGCCACAGAGCACAGTAAGCGGCGCTCTAACTTGTGGCTTCATTTTACGTTGGAAAAGCCCGGTAAGACTGCAAACCACCATTGACTAAAAATAACATTTTCCTCTTATCTGTGAAATAAGCATGTGACCCGGTTCAACTCCACCCCTCAAAGAATTGGAATCGAGAATCAACAAGAGCCAGAATCGAAAAGAAGAATCAAAATTGGGAATCAGAAATGTTAAAATCCAAACGATGCCCAAGCCTACTGCTAGGACTCCTGTAATTGATGTTTGAAACCACTCATACCAATGTATGATGCTGCTTATATTACAAGTCAGACTTTTAACCAGAGGTTCAACATATGGTTCCACCCTAGCCAAAGATTAGCCGTGATAACATAAGTAACATGAGTCACATTACCAAAACTAGTGGAAAAAGACTTTCAGGAGCATACACATGGTGTATGAGGTATAACAGTCATGACATTTATCATAACTTGATTCACAGCAACATGTATGAAAGAAAAATGAAAAACACAAGTGTCTTTGTCAGTAGCCATACATAATATATATGCACATTTGTACCACACGTTTCACAAAATTTCAAGATATTTCACAACAACAGCACCAAAGAGCTTTTGATTGATTCCTCAACCCTGCTAATACATTCATTCATTCTTATGCCCCAGATATACTAATAATCTATTAGATACAGAAGTGAATAATTTACAATAAAATAACAATTTTAAGGTACAATTCTTATTTCCCGTACTTTTATACTACAATAATTCCAGTCAGTCTCCACATGCATCAGTCTGCCTGAAGGCCTTTATGAAGGCTGTGGGTTTTCACACAGGAAGGAAAGGTTATTGTATTGTCTTAATGATTGAAACACCTGTTACCTTGTAGTGTTCAACAAAGCAAGCAGCCTACTGCAGCTGAAAGGCTCTTTCTTCAGAATTCCCCTTTCGGGAACTCATTCCTGTGCGTAGATCCTGCATGGAGTAGAAACTATACACCAATACTCTGAAAACTCACAGTGGTATTAAAAGCACAGACAAAAAAGTCAGGTACTGCATCTTGAAGAAGGAAATGCAACAAAGTGAAGACTTTTGTTGTAAAATGGTAAAAGCCCTCACCAAACCATAGAGAAAAACAACACTGAACAAGTGGACCATCATACTGTATGACAAACACCTTCTCTGGATCTGTTTTTGGTTTGGTCCAAACGAAACACAAACGGATATACAAAAGATATTTATGTAAGCTGAATCTTTGCGAGGCGTCTGCAAAAGCAAATTGCATTCACGCGTCAAATGCATTGGGTTTCGTGCTGACACTGACCTTGCAGTGTTTTTTTCTGTTTAGAAACTGGCCCTTTCATGTTCATTCATAATTCTGCATTTAAAACTTACTTCTTTTTTTTTTTTTGATTTGATTTGCTGATTGGATCGCACAACCTGCTGCTCAGGTGTTTGACAACTCGCTGTCTTTCTCTACATCTACTCACTTCAGTGACATGCATCTACCCAACACAATCAATAATAAAACACAATTCAGAAAGGTACCAGCACTTTACACTCTCTGTCCCCAATCCTGTCCTTTCTGCTATACACTATGTACCACTTCTCTTGCAGCGATCAAGCTTTTGTGGAATGAAGCAGACATATTCTCTGGGCCCCTGTGTGTATTGTTATTTTGGATTAATAGATAGGACTAAACATTTGTTAAACGGAAACCTGAAAGATCCCTCAGTAATCTCCTCAGTAGTCTCTCTAGATCTCTGTAACAACGTCCTATATGAACATTTTGTGCAAAATCTTTCCACTGCCACCCTGTCTTTGTTAGATGAGCTTATGTAGGTCTTTGTTTTCGTCCTTGTACAAGGCGCCAGATGTGCAACTGGAATACATGACTTGCTACAGAACATGACACAGACGGATGAAAGAGAATGAGAAAAAAACAAAGACACTAAGAGCCAAGAAAACAACCAAGATGTGTTGAGAGGAAACAGGAATCCATCTATATAAAATCAAATCATCATTCCAGAATTTTCTTGTCCATGAATTCTTTGCCATTGGTCCGCGAATAAGGCTCAAAAGCAGAGGAGCTCAGGTAACGGGCGGAGAGTTCCTGCAGGTTGCCGGCCAGTGAGCCGGCCATGGACAGGGGGTTGGAGGGGATGCGGGAGGCGACACCGCCCAGTAAGGAGGGCACGGGGAAGCTGAAGAGGCTGTGAGCCGCCGCTGAGCTCTGCAGGCCCGCCACTGTCCCTGAGCTGGTGACAGCGGGTAGAGGAGGGCTGCCCCCCGCCGTGCTGCCGCCACCCCTGTTGCTGCTGCTACTGCTGCCGTTGCTGGCCATGGCGGCGGAGGGATTACGCAAGGCGGAGCCGCAGTGGGGGAGTAGGCCCGGCAGGCCCGGGGGCGTCAGCAGCCGGCCCTGCTCCAGGAGTCTGAGCACGCTGCAGGTCGCTGCTGTTTCTGACACCACCGAGCGCAGCTCCGAGTCCTTCCCCTGGTCCTTCTTCTGCTTAGTGCGCCGGTTCTGGAACCACACCTTCACCTGATGAGAGAAAGAGTCTTTAGAGACACATGCTAAATGTAATGTGTAACTTAAAGTTAGTTATATTCCATTGCAAGTATTATTATTGTTGTGAAACAATCCGATCAGGATTGTTTTGTGGTTTGAATTCCATCGTCTGCTGGCCTGACCCCTGTGAGCTGATGGTGAAAGCAGTGGTGAGTGCTCAGTGACACGAAGCAGGCTTCAGTTCACAATCTTCTAAAGGTTTAAAGAGACAAACAAGGATATACAGTACATATTTTCTAACAATCGCTATATTCCAGGATGAGAGAGTCAGGATGGGCAGAAGGATTGACCCGAGGTTTGTTCACACAGATAAACAGGGTTATAATTTAGTATACAAATAAAACAGATGAGAACTTTCTTTAGAGTTCTCACAGAATGGAATGTGAAATGTAACATATTCACAACAATTATATATTGCCTTCATAGGATAGGTTACAGATGCACAAAATATGAATTTAAATATCGAAAGATAACATTACTTTGAAAAACATGTCCTAATGTCGGTTGTATAGCAATAATTCATTCAGTAGTACTTGTGATTGGAAAGCCTTGGTAGCTGAAATGTTACACCACATGCCACATAACTGCCACGATGGCGGTTTGATTCCAGCCGGGGACCTTTGTTGCATGCCATACCTCCCCTCCCTGTCTGCCTCTTCACTGTCAACTGTTCAATAAAGGCAAGGATGCCGAAAAATGATCTTTGAAAAAAAATAAAAAAATAAAAAAGGCCAGTGATCAAAGTGTTGCAATAATCTGATAATCTCAGTACTTGGAGATAATTGCACCGTGAGCTATACAACTGTGTGTCTTCACAGATGAAGTTGATTGCTTTTACCCAACGCTTTTGTTCACAAATCAAAGTAGCAGAGCGCCTGTCCATCTCCGACTCAAAATCACCACATGCACTTTCAGATATGCACTAATGCATTGGAGCTATATATGTAGGGTCTCACCCTCCCACACACACACACACACACACACACACACACACACACACACACACACACACACACACACACACACACACACACACACACACAGACACATGCACACACATACACACACACACACACACACACACACACGGTCCGCCAGGTAATGATTGATCAAAAGCTGCAGTGATTTCATTCCCTCATTGTGATGCAGCAGCAGGCGGGAGGTTAATTCAATCACAACTTGCTCAGAGATAGCCTTTCATATGTAAAACACTGCTAAACTTTCCCAGCCTCTTACTCTATTGTGCACTACAAAAGGTTCAAGTGTGAACTCAGATCCAAAAAGTCAGCATCCATGTACATGTAACTGCCAAGACAAAACAAATACACTTATTTTATTTTGTATTGGTTACGTTCCTTATTGATTGTTGTGAAAGCGGACATTATTACCTGAGAAGCAATCAATCAGCAATAACATTGTTAATTATGTAATTGTGTAAGTAAATGATTAGGCAACAAATCCAAGCATTCGCTGGAGTCAGCTTCTCAAATGTGAGGATTTGCGTCTTTTCTCTGTTTGAGATTATTTGACATCATAGTCGACTTTTTGATTGGAGAAAACAACCAATATGAAGATGTCCCTTTGGACCCTGGAAACGTGTGATAGTTTAGCTTTTTCTCACTATTTTCTGACATTTTATAGACTAAACAATCAATTGTTTAATTGGAAATCCACATGCCATAAAAATAATTGTAAATTGCAGCATGTTGTTAATCTACAGTAGATGTTCCAAGATAAACTATACATTTTAACAACATTCACCTAATGTTCAGCTCTCTCTAACTCCAACTGTAAAATGGCCATGACTTCAATGTCCTGGACCTCCTTTAATAAGCATCATGCATTTCCTGAATGCAGGTTCAGCCTCCAGAATGACATAGAACCTCACACAGAAATCCTCCATTTCTTCTTTAAAAACCTGATAAGGCATTGCTTATTCTTCAAAGTTCATCTCCAATTGTTTCAGAAATGTTGCAAATGTTTCTCACACTTGTGAGTGTGTACAGTGTGTATCCAGCAGTTAATGGGGTATCAAGGTAAAGACAAAAAAGTAATTCCCTAAATTCCCATACCTAAATAAAATAGTGATAATTTAAAAATGAGATCAAGTCATTTATCTGACTCAACAGATCCATTTAGTTACCCTGACATGGCTTTACAAAACCTTAGTTTGAATAAATGTCAAAAGTGAAACAAATATTCCATGACGTGTACCTGTACGTCTACTGTAATCCCACCTGACAGCTTTCATGTGGAACTAAATGAATACCAATCAGCAGCAAGCCACCATCTCCATCCTATTGCTAGTCCAATCACATTTGATTTTGTCCTCCTTCACTTCAATGGCTAGTTTAACTCTTCACCAGCTATTCACAACCATTTCACATCTAGAAGCCCCGCCACTCAACCCAGTATTCTCTGTTTGCCACGTAAAGACATGCTCAGACGGAACATCTTGTTCATTTCAGAGGTTACATTCTTAGTGCAATGAAAACAAGGTGGAGCTGGTAGCCTCAAACAAAGACGATTAGGTGCGCACACAGTAAATGCTGCCATTCCTTGATGTATCAACCAGTGAGTACCAGGGAACAAAATGTTCATTTCCCCATGTAGTCATTAAAAGGCATTTCATAACGAGGAGAAGCAAACAACCCTTAAAGCCTTTGTCCTGCCTAAATAGAGGGCAAAGGTTATTTTCTGCTTTACCTTTACGTTAGCAAAATGAAATCTTCAGACTCACTTGTATTGAATGAATGTAAAGAAACAAACAAAAAATGGTGTCAGTCAAATGCTGCAGGTAAGAATGTCAAACGCTCCATAGGCTACTGTATATTGGCACTATGTTTGATTTATCGAGAAGGCCAATGCATTTACTTCAAGAGATACACACAATTAGAAATATTTCTGTGGGAAATCCTTAAAGGTACCATCCATGATCAAAACCTGCGAGCACTCCTAAATGAACTGACAGATCTGTGAATACTCCACAACAACTACAGGTTTTTAATGATTTAGTTTTTGTAAAACAGGTGTATTTCAACTCAAACTGTAATTATGTATGTGAGTATACTTCCTGGTATATGGACAAAAAATGATTGCACCTTTAAAATAAAAGTGCTTTGTCTGAAATGGACTTAACTGTTTATTTGCGTCAAGGCTTAGAAATGAAATGAAACAAATATTATATTATATTATATATGGGTTAATTCTCCTCTGTGTCAACGCAAATGGTCCTAATAGATCGTAACATGATTATCTTAAGTTAAAATAGATGCTAGCATTTGGTGTAAAAAGACAGACACAAAAAGGAAGTAACATCAAATTCACACTATACATTAATGCTATTTCAGTTATAACAAAAGCACCAGTTATGTCTTTTGCACAGAAGACTGTCCAGTTTACACAGAATAAATTCACAGTATTATACCTGAGTTTCAGACAGGTTGAGCTGACGGGCCAGTTCTGTCCGTTCCCTCCCAACTACATACTGGCACCTCTGAAACTCCATCTCTAGCCGGTAGAGCTGCTCTGCAGTGAAGGAGGTGCGGGTTCGCTTGGGCCGGTCCAAATCCAAACCCTTGGGCAGGATAATCTCTCGGATGGAGCCTTTAGCATCTGCAACAATCAGCACTTTGAGTTAACACTGCCGGGCCAAAGAGTAGAACCAAGCAACCACAATTAGAACAGATAAATGCAATAAATTCCTACGTGTAGACTGGTTTTACATTGTTCATTACGTGAAACATTATTATTATTCTTTTGGCATTTTAGGCCTTTATTTGACAGGACAGCCCAGACATGAAAGGGGAGAGAGAGGGGGAACGACATGTAGCAAAGGGCCGCAGCTTGGAATTGAACCTTCAGCCGCTGAGGCGAGGACTGAGCCTCTGTACATGAGGCGCATGCTCTACCAGGTGAGCTACCTAGGTGCCCCATTATTATTATTATACTTAATTTTATTATTACTATTATTATAGGTAGCGCAGTAGTGGAGGTAGTGAGAATTTATATTAATGAGTCAAATTCATATTTTATTTACTATATTTAACAAAAGTGTATGTTAATTAAATGTAACATGATGTACTGAGAGAAGAATATTGTTCTCTAATGAGTTCGTACATTTGTAATTATTTAGAGGGACATCAGTCCAGATGGAATCTTATGAATGGAAGACTCTGAAATGCCATTATTTAGTATCAATTTAATTCTTTTGCAAAGATACGTGTTGATATGTTTACAAATGTCTACACATTGAGTGAAGATTACATAAAAACAACGTTTAATAAGAATGACAGAAATATGTTTTCAGTTCACTATGTAGTCTATATCTTTGTTGCCACAAAAGAGAAATTACAACAATGGGTGTAGGGCAAAAATGATAGTAGAATAAACCCAATCTGTGTTTACCAAGTATGTGCAATTTATTTAGTAAGAAAGTATTAAACTGACTATAATTTCAAATCATGCTAAATAAATGTGGTTGCAATGCTGCAACAAATTCATTCATAATTATTTTATTAACAAAAAACAATACTATTAAATGATTCATGTGCAATAGAATATTTCAATGGAAAACATTTCTCTATATTTTAGGTAGTGAGGCTGCTCTGTCTCGTTATGTCTTGCATAATTAATCCACTGTTTTTGGTGAAGTTATATTTATAGTTTGTTTTCATACACCCTCAGTGTTGGGCCAACACTGCATGAAGGAAATTACATAAATCACTCTCTGGGCAACTGACACTCATACACACAATTCCACGGTACGATTTGTTGACATTAAATATACATAAAAACAACTACCATCAGTTTCAATAATTATAATCCTAATATTCAACACCCTGAAGAGTAATGCAGTACATGCAGTAGAAACCCTGTAGGCATTTTCCTTGCACACATTTAAATGTACCCAGGGAAAGACAAGTGAATTGTTCATTTAAATAATTTACATTTTACATGTTTGAATAATTGAACATTTGGTATTATCTAAGTATGAAATCTAAAGAAACAGCTTGTCATAGCGTTTATAAAAAGTCGGACAAAAAAAATAAAAAAAATAAAAATCATTGAATTCATGCAGTAAGGAAAGCCTAGAATTTATAATCCATATCTTTAATAACAAGTAGCTGTTTTTCATGACAAATAATTAAGCCCCTTATATTTTTATGTTCCTATGAATTAAAAAAGAATCTACTTTTTTAACTAAGCTCCCTCATCAAAATTTAATTTTTGTTTAAGGGGATATTTTGCTTTGAACTTGTTAAGTGAAATCCTCTTAATTGTCAGTTTTCTCTCTACATATCAACAACCACTGTTGATGTTACATAGGCTTCATTTTATAACTAGTTGAAGGTACTCTCTCATTTTACTGATTCCAAAATGCATGTAAGCTAACAGCAGTTTAGATAATGTTTCCTCAGATTAATCAGCCTGGTCTCTGAACACTGCAAGTTCCAAAAAGAAAGAAAGAGCACAAGCCTTACCTCGGACTAGTATTCTCCGACAGTAGTCCGGGTCCCCCGTGCTCCCCCTGTTCTTCTCGCAGTTGTCCACTGTCCCAGAGGGGGAAAAGGAGTCCTGCTGCTCCTTGAGGAAGCTTTTGGACATGCTGCCCTGGGAGTCCTTGTCATCTTTCCCCTTCTTTAGTCCATTCTTCAGTCCCATCCCTTCAGTCTCTTGATTGTACCTGACTTCCATGCTCAGTTTATCCTCTTGGACCTGTGGCTCGTCCGCCTCTTTTTTTTCCTTTGTCAGGTGAAAAACAACGAGATTACGGAGAACACGGTGCACCCGATCGTCTGGACAGTGTGGGGTTTAGTTTCAAAACAGCACCTTTCAGCAGGGCAGAGTCAGCTATCTAATGTTTGGTGAAATACTTCCGTCGGCCGACCAAGAAGCCCTATTACCACTGACCAAACTCCCTTGCCCAATGATCATGGACTTCTCAGTGAAACTCAACAGTAATTCAATGCCCCCCTTTCCTCGTTACATATACATCAGGCTGATAGATGATCTCCAAATAATCAGAGCCATGGATGCACGCTCGCTGTTTCAATTGATTACGGTCATTTTGCTGCCTCCAAATTTACGTAACCTCATGAATACACTAAATTGTTTGGGGAAATAGATCAGGTCTTGATAAAGGGGTTTGCTCGTCCCGTCCCCCTCAGTTTGCCTGCTCTCAGCCCAGAGAATCAAGACAAATGATTGGTCTTGCCTCGCAACCAAGCCTTCGCAAACCCCACATGGACGCACACAATCACAGAGCTACGACTCTTCCAGATCTGAAAAAAGTTCCCGGGTGCTTCATTCTTCCGTCCGCAGAACACAGCCAGACATTTTTTCCCCGACTTTTCACAGCGCACCTGATTGCCGCAGCATGTCAGCGAACTTTGATCCCGCTTTTCCCTTTGACTCTCTAACCAATCAACGGAATTCTGCAATGTGTGGATCTCGCCACTATGCTATTGTAGGCAAGAGAGAGTCAGAGAGAGGGAGCGAAAGAGACAGGTGAAAAGGATAACGAACAAATCCCCGTCGATCAAAGTGTATGAAGGCAATGACGACCCAGCCAGTTTGAGCAATGCAGCAACGCCAGGCTCTGCTTTAACAGGCATCGTGTTAAAGTTTCCTGTGTTCATTCAGAGAGCTACGCAGAGCAACCCAGCGAGGTCCTGGCTGCTAACGCCACATCCTTCAGTATTCAAATGATGGCACCCTGGAAGCCATCTCCAGCTCTCATAATCTTAACCTGAACATTTAAAAAAGACAAAAAGGGGAACAAAGCTTGTCATTAGTGTTTAGGCTGCCTACACTCTCTCGCACACACACACACACACACACACACGCATACCTCTGGAATGGCCCCTACATACTCTCCTCCACTCGCCTCCCAGCCCACTACCCACCCACCCACCCAACCACCCAACCACCAACTCTTAGCTATTTTCATTGTCAGTGCAACAATATCTCTGAACACAGCAGTGGCCAGTAATCCAATAAGACCATTGATTAGGCCACAATGATTCAATTCAAACCAGTGGCCTAGTGCAAGGAGCATTCTCTGGCCCTTCTTGTCACCTTAGCTGGCCAGAAGCCCACTTCAATCTGCCCCCCTCCCTGAGTGCTATTCATGCCTTTATGGGAAACAGAGAGGAAAAGGAGTGAAAGATGGCAATTATCTAATTGGACTATTAACAAACAATTCTGCGAGTGTGGCTGCCCGGCAGCAGTCTCGGGGTGGGTTTAAGGGCCACATGTTGGACTAACTTTATTCCCTGAGTGTTTGGGGGCTGCTGCTTGGAAAAGGGCATGATTCATTGTTTGAGAAAGGTAAAAAGGAAGCTAAAAAGGGAGCGACTAAAGGGGACCTGGGCTTCTCAAGCTGTGGTGCAGAGCCCCAGCCTGGGAAATAGATTGAGGATGCAGTGTCTTGGCCTCTCAGCTACATACAATGGCTGAAGAGGAGAAAAGACTGATGTGTTCAATTTCCACATCCCCAAAAATATCACACACTCAGTGCAATGTGTGAAGAATACTGCATGTACATGTACAAGCATATATACTGTATAACAGTGTCGTCTCTTTTACAACACACACATCTTCCAGTCCCAGATTTCTTCAAGGAATTTCAATTGGTTTATAGGTAAAAATGTCAGAGAACATAATTATATTAGCCATGTAAATGATGCACACCAACACAAATGCAATGCAAGTCTTGTGGAAAATGTGAATATTATGTTAAAAACCAGTTGTACTAGCTGTACATTTTTACTCCAACGTACATTCTTTCCTTTGTATTTTTTTATATTTATATTTTGAATGCTTGTTCTTATATTCTATCCTATTTATTATTTCTGGTATATTCTGTATGTGGGCTGTGTGTCTGATATTTTGCTGCTGTAGAACTGAAATTTTCCAGTTTGGGATCAATAAAGTCTATCTAATCTAATCTAAACCACCAAATTTCTATTCCAGGCTTCACTAATGGGATACTGTACATTTCTGAGTTTTCTCTTATACAGGTTTCCTGGTTTAATACTGCTGAAATTAGCAGTATGACTAACACCATGCACAGCCATTATGCTGAAAATTGTTAAGGAAGCTGTGCTGATGAGTGTTTGCCGGTGATGTCACGAGACAGAGTGGATACGAAGCCCACCAGCCCACAGCCTTTACCTGCTGTCAAGCTGCAACACTTGGTTTGTGTGACCTTGTTCATTGTGTTTACTAGCTGTTTTTGGAGAAACCGTAGAGACGTTACTTTAAAAAGTACAAACCAGGTTGATGCGATGGGTGATGATGATACATTGCGCTTTATTTAAGTCTGATGTAGATGTGTGGTGAGACAAAATAGACTAAGACTTTAAGGAAATGCAGGGAGGAAATGGGCAACATCTGAAACACAAGCACACAGTCAGCTAACTACAGAAGGCCAGGAGGAGGGTAATTACCCCACCAGTTTATTCATTGAGTTTATTTATTTGTAGTAGCGTAGTAAATCAGTAGCTAGTCAGAACTAATATGGGGATGTTCATTGTTTGACTGACCCTTTTACATTACAAAAAGCAGGGTTGCATGTTCATGTGTTAGCGATGGCATTATGCTACATTTGCTTATTCACAGCTCCACCATTGTCTGAAACAAGACAGTGTCATAGTGTGCAGTATCAGAACACAGTGGTCTCAGTGAATATTTTACAGAATATTTCTTAAAGGTAACAACACTTAATTGTAAGACAACCATTGGCCTTATTTATGGAAAGGATCGCAAATGTTCGAATCACATCAGGGGACCTTTATTTGGGTTTGCAATGATGTCATTTTAAAATCTGACTCAAGAATGATTACCAATATTTTTAACATCTTCATTTAGTCCAGGGCCACCAAGATGGATTTAAAAAAAAGATTTCACAGTATGGGCAGATAACAAAATGTACACCACATGGACCTGACTGGTGCAGTAATGCAGATGCCAAAAATCTAATTTGTGCTTAAGGGTGACCCATGATGGTGCATCTGATTAGATTTAAAGCAGACTGTTAGGCTAGGTGGACATACAAAACTGAGGAGTTATAAATTATTATGAAATGTGAAACACTTAATAGGAAGGACACACTGGTAATGTTCCATAATAGAAGCATTGTTCCACTTCCAAAACAGGCTGTTAAACATGATCACACCATCATAGCAAGGATTTCTGGGGAGACCCTTACTGGTTATGGCAGAAAGTATCAGAAACTCGCTATATGATGATACAATGAGTTATTGATCACTTTTGAAAAATAAAAATTTGATTTGTATTTGTTTTAAATGTATTTCCTCCATACCCCCAGTAAGGACATATGGAACTATAAGTGAACAGTAAGATGAAGTCCCCTTTAGGAAATCCTCCATTTTATACGGTATAACAACTGATTTGAAATGTGTGCTTTGACATCATTTATATGTGGTCTAAAAAAAAATTATTCAGATACTCATTTGTCATAGGCTTGCTTTGTAAATCTATTATGTGTTTACCAAAGACAATAATTAACTTTAGGTTTAAACTTTGTCACAGGTGTAGATTATTAAAATTAAACCAACTCTTTAGAGGTTTCTCTTTTCTATTGTATCCAAATGTTTTTAAGTCTTACCGCAGCAAATCTGTGTCATCTGCGAATAAAGCAAGGTTTAATCATTATTTATTCATTACATTTAATATAATTTATGTACAAAATAAAGAAAAATGGGTCTATCACAGAGCCTTGGGGAACGCCCAAAGTAACTTTTAATTTTTAATTTAAATTTAAATTTAATTATTTTTTATTTAAGTTGTTGATTTAAACATACCATAGTGATTCTCAACTTAGCTACTTAAATAGGAGTGTGTAACCCTTCTAATGCCACGCCATGCCATTTTTAGATTCTCTAGTAGTAAACCAAGGTCAGAAATATGAACGTTTTGTTTTATCAAAACATATTAACCCCACTGTAGGCCTCTAGTCATTATTTTCTGTTGATTTTTAATTATATTTCCTTCACCAATTGCCAGCAAAGTAATCCTGTAAGTTCTCAAACTATATTACTGTTCACAATAAATTAAGTAAGGCATAATGTAGAGCGAGCCAGTCATTATTGCAAATTAGAACCCCAGCAGGGCTGCATTGGGGTCTTGAATCAGCCTGAACGGGCTCAATTTGCAATAATGACCGGCTTGCTCTACATTACAAGGCTTATTACACAGCTACTCATACAGAGGTTACCCGCTGATGATGCTTGCATCCCGGTAGGGACGGTTAACTTTACCCTCGATGAGCACAGCTTTCCGGCAGAAGCCAGGTCTCCCCGGTAAGTGAGCTAACCTTGGAGCTAACTAATGCTCCGTTCGCATTGTAGCTATTAGCACTGTTAGCGATCCCTAACGATTTCATTCATTTAAAAATGGTCTGCAAGAGTCTATGATCAAAACTCAGTCCTTGGCAATGGTCTGTTATACAGAAATAGCAGACTACAGAATGCTGTGATTGACCAATCAGAATCAAGTATTTAACCAAGTTGTGTAATAAAACATGATACACACGTGTATAGAATTTCTTACCTAAAAAATTTCTATCTAACCAAAACACTTGCCTATCTCCTGTTGGAGGCTGAACTGAAGTATTGCCAGTTCAGATTTTGTACCATCCACTGAAAAAGGATAATTACTTATGAACCAAGCATTATTTAATATTATTGAAGGAAATTGGCACTGCAAAGAACCCTCAATAATGTAATATACTTCCAAAATTATACTGTATGACACAGCAGTGTTTGACTAAACCTTAGCCTTGGTGAATATGGCTGATGTGTGGTGTAGCCTTGCCCATCGTCCAATCCAATTTAACACAAGGTGCCTTCAATTGGCCTTCAATTCTTCCTCAATCACACTACAGTCTGACATGAAATAAATGCAAAAGGTGAATCTATGAATATATATTCCATCATGTGTATTTATACTTGCAGGATCCAACTTTGTAGGCAAGTGTCCTCCACACACACACACACACACACACACACACACACACACACACACACACACACACACACACACACACACACACACACACACACACACACACACACACAGTGGTCAAATCACTACAGGCCAGCGGTGAATCACCAGCTTTATCATCACTATTACAGTCATCATTTTAACAAAACAAAGCTTCAGTGACACTCTTTACAATGCTGCAAAATGGGCATAGCATACGCTGGCTCTTTGTGGTCCTGTTATTAGGACCCAGAGCTATTTGGCACGTTGTGGCAAAGCCTTTTAGGTTCTCTAATACAAGGTAGGCTGCTGTGTTGAACGCAGGCCTCGGAGAGCCTTGATGTCTGAACAACAACACGGTAACTCAAGATGAATGGTTATATTAAAAGCCCTGCTTTACATTTACAAATGTGTTGATTATGTACCACAGTAAGAGAGCAAGCTGTTCTTGAACCCTCCAGATAAAGAGCTTGTTTCCATCGATGGCTGGGGGCTACACTGGCAGCTGAGCTAAAATCGTGCTGATAGTTTTCACTGCATGCATGGCATTTTTGTCTTGCCCCCCTCCCCCTTAGTTCAAAATCCTTGGTGCCTTGTAAATATCGAGGGCTTGAAGTTACTGATGGTGTTGTGAAAAGAAACTTTCCTACTAATTAACCTTCATCTGAGCTGTTGAAGTTTACACGTTAGATTTGAACTCTGAGCAGTTTTGACAACTTAGAATTGGGATTAATTGCTATGTGTGTTGGTTTCTAGTGGAAGAACCCTATGTTCTCAGGCCAGTGACAACTCTGTTGTTAATGGGCACTGAGGACTTCCAGATAATCTGCTCAGCTAATATGCTGTAGACACAAAACAGGCGTTGGCTGTAACAGTGCTGTAATGACTGGGGGAGAGTTTGCAGATACATCATGTCTATATTGAAAAGACCCTTAAAGGTTAAAACTGGTGTTTTTTCTTCATTTTTGTATTGTTAGAAAATCCCATGAAAAAAAACAATAAATGCATCCTGCTAACAAGTATTGTGTGTGTATCCAAAGTCTGGTTGGCCAGTGCTGTCCTTCTCCAATACCATTCTCTGAACTGTTTAGCTTTCCCAGAAATGTCCAATTTCCTTTACATGACCCACATAAATCAAAGGCATTGTATGTTCTTACTTGTTTGATATATGTAACACCGAGCTTAACAAGATCCCAGAGATTGTAGAGGTAGCATGTGACATCATCATCTAGCCTTCTAATAGGCTTTCAACAGCTGCATGTTATCTAGGTTGAAATCTTTTAACAAAAAGAGTTTTAGGTTTGGAGTGGCATTGCAAGGTTTTTGGAATGCATCAAGGCCGAAGCTAATTGTCTTATCTTATGACATTATGATAATAATGAAATAAAGACATGTAATGAATGTAGCTAGAGAAGTGACTTATATATAGCTCATAGGTCATTTGTATTTATGGTAGTATTTTGAAGACAGAAAATATATATCAGAAAATATATATCAGTAATGATATACTAATCTGCTGTTGGCAACACAATATTTCAAGTGTGACATACCAGACAGCCTAAAACCTGCAACAAAGCCTTTGCAGTAATTGATTTTTGTCTGTACGTTCTCTGTGAGTAGTTTTAGATAACATTCTTTTGTCCGGCAGACAGCGCCTTGCTGTCGTAATTGTCACAGGTGTAATTTGAGCAGTTCCTTTGTGTCTCTGCAACAGTTACATCCCCGTTGGCAGTCATAGTGTGTATCGAGACTAAATCGTGAGAGGAACAATGAAAAGCATCATAAAAGCTTTGAAAATACATCATGTTTTTTCTTCCCCTCTCGCACCACTCAGCCCACCATTTGTCAGAACACAGATGGATTTTTTTTTCTTCATCAGGGCAAATCTTTTGGGAGTGTTTGGAAACACAGCAGGCTTGACTATGAGGCTGCGCTGCTCTCTGTTTAACCTCATCTGAACTGTATTGGGTGATAAAGAATTAGAGCAGATTATTCCTGCGGGGAGCTGGAGTGATTAAGTTGCATTCAGCTGTTGAACAGTAACCTCTAAGAAAGCAGCATGTTGGAAGTGAGGCTCCGGGGCCCTCACACTCACACTCATCTATTTCTCTCTCTGTCCCCGCAACCAGCTCACACAATGACAGCACTAAATGCTACAGTATACAGTAGAATTGGGGCATATATATATATGTTCTTACACCTGTTTAATAATAATAATAATAATAATAATAATAATAATAATAACAGCTCCAAACTCATTGGTTTTGACTCACATAAATCTTTAAAAACGTGAATATATAAAATTAAAAATTAAATTAAAGAAAGGCTCAATCCTTTCCTAAAACAGCTGGTCGCTGTAGTTTTCAGCAAATGTTACACAAATAGAAGGTATTTATAGGGACCTATTTTCAGCAGCGGATTAATCCACATTTGGTGTTGTAGTGAGTCAAACTAGAGTGTGTGTTTTCATAGTAATGAAGGAACATGTTGCCCTTTTACCCTGAACCAAATTCATTTTGTTGTTTGATAAAAATCTAAATTTGTAATTGTTAAAAAAAATAATAGGGCTGTCATTACTGACAGACAAACTAAATGCAACCTGGCAAGAGAGTTCACAATAACACACGGTCAGGTTGGGACCTGCGTATTTAGTGAAAGCAAAATTAGGACTTAGCATCACCGTAGATATTACTACCTGTGATAAAATGATCAGGATAAACACCAAATGAACCATACCCATTCAATTCTTTTGAAAAGTCAAAGATTTAACAGCCACTGTTGCCCTATACAATGACGATTGCAGGTTTGCTAAGTCATGTTAATTTGATCTATTTGGCCACAAATCACAAATGTTGCTCATAGTGGCAAATTTACAGTCTGTACAATATACAACAGCCCTATCCTCCACAAAACACCCTGTAATGGGGAAAAATGAAGAGAGCTCCGAAAGAGCAACAGAGGAAGGATCCTTCTCCCAGGACGGACAGACATGCAAAAGGTCCTGTGTACAAAATAGACAGAAAAAACAGCAACATTATGCAATGGAGGCAAAGAATGACAATATTGGGTAGTTGTGCAAACATGTATGAAGAATATCACAGAAGACATAAAGAAACTTCCAGATGCCACCAAGCAAGAAAGACCTGGACCCGAAAACCTTCTCTAACACAAAGACCTGGGAAGAGGACAGACTACAGACACAAGAGACCAAAGGACATCATTCAGAAGAGACAAGAGAGGCGGGAAATAGGATAAAGCAGTTCATTGCTGACAACAAATGATGAGGGAACAGTTCTAACAAAGACAGAGCAAACCATGGACGGGGACCCAGAGCAGAGACATCTAGATGAAGCATTGACTATTTCTGTTTTTGAGCGCCCACTGCTGTTAAGTGAAATCAAGGTGTCTGGCTGCATTTGTTGGAGGACTGATGTTTTTTTAATGCAGGTGTTGCATGGCTTAAGAAAACACAGCTACACAGCAAAGCTAAAGGATGGGGCAAATACAATGCATCAAAGAAGGTAAAGTCTGCTTACAGCTTAATGCTCTGGAAAAATACTTTAATAGTGCAAAATATTTTTCTGGAGCATTAAGCTGTTGTGAGCACTTTACCTTCTTTGAACATTCACTTGTTTGTCCTGCACCAGCAACTACATGGATGTGCACAACATCGTCTTTTTTGCAAATGCAATGCATGGCAGCCCTCCATTTATCATATGATTTAAACAAAGACACATGCAAACAAATTAAAACCCATACTGGCTCTCCCATGTCTGGAAAGAGGACACATTTTACTCTGATGTGTTGAAGTCTGTGGGCAAGATAAATAGATTATTTTTCTTCCTCTTTTATACCTGAATGATGCTGCAATATGAGGCTGCACAACAGCCCATAGACAATAAACAAGTGCATAGAAACATGATCAGATTGAACCGTCATTCAGTTGGTCTCACTTGTGGCCAATCATTTTTCTGCAGATGCTCAACATCAAAGCAGGAGAATCGATAATGGTGTACAGCAGCACGTTGTCACGGAACAAAACAGAGCAGTCACATACAAGCAACGATCAATCCCTGGATGAATAAATGAGGTATCAGAAGAAAATTAGCCCTCCATCTCTCCTGTTTTTGTATTTTTCATGTTTTCAAGTGTTTCGCAATATGGTTTTCATCAATCAGCGGGACTTTTAATAACTATCTTATGTTAGGTTGCTCGGATCAAAGAGTGAGAGAGCGATGAAAAGGATTCACACTTAAAGAAATGGTGAAAGCAGTCACAGTCAATGGTGAAAACTGACTTTGACTGGGAGACTAAAACATAGATCACTTTTATAATGCTTAAGTGTTTACACAGTCTCATACATCCCAAACAAAGGGAAGAGATTCAGTCTGGGAATATCTCGCCTCTTTAAAACATGCTTTTTATTTCTCTTCTGTCCTTGGCGCCTCATTAACTTTTAGTATTTAAGACAGGAAATCAGTTTTATTGAATTGAAGTACCTCCATTACACTAAACTGCTGTGAATACATGTTTCTTCAGACCTGTTAATATTCAGCATGTTCATACATGTGGGATTAAGGCCGATGACTGTTTTAAACGTTTGTAGAAAAGCACCACATTACAAAAGAGAAGATATGTCAATGAATGGATTAGTTGATGGATAGGTTATCATTCAGCAACATTTTTGATAATTTAGGTTTTAGATTCTCAAATCTAACACACACACACACACACACACACACACACACACACACACACACACACACACACACACACACACACACACACACTTCCCAAAGAAGAAGACATTTAAAAAAAACAAACACAAAAAACCTAACTGATTAACTTTTTTTTCCCATTTTATTCATTTATTTATTATTTACTACACATTTTATCTCCCTAAATGCTGTCAAAGCCTTCACAACGTTGCCTGGATATAATTATGTGGGGAGAAATACATTATATATTGATTGAAAAAAATAAATTATGAAATAAAAAATCTTTTGTCTAAACCAGAGGTGCCCAAATTCTTTCACATGAAGGGCCAAAATATACCTGGATGGAAGGCCAAGGGCCAAAAATAAATGTCGACGTTGAAGAAGTAATTCCTGCCATTCTCCATAGATAAAAACGTATGTAGGTAATTTAAATGGGATGTTTACCAGCACTGTGCATTACATTGCCGTTAAACTCAGATTACGTACTTTTTAACTGCACAAAATGTACGTTTCGTAGTCATTACTTTAAAATAAGAGGAGAATAAGCATGAGCATGTCAAATCCATGGCAGGCCAAAACAAAGAGAGCACAGGCCAAATTTGGCCTGCGGGCCCCAAATTGGGTGGCTTTGGTCTAAACAAACCAAAAATGTCGACAAAAATCACTGGGGAGATGAAATCTAACCCTAATCCTGACCCTAACAGACTTCAAATGTGTCAATAATGTATTTCAATAACCATGCAGACACCTGTACACTATCTTGTCTCCCTGATCTCAACATTAAACAAGTTATAATATTAACTCACCTGAAACAAAAACCTGGAATTTTGAAGCTTTATCTAATTCTCCATATCTACAAAGGATGATCAAACATGTTTAATTCATATGTAATCATATTCTGATTTGCTATTCTTCCAGCCCATAATCAAAGGGCCAATTCACTAATATAAATTATGATGCTGGAATACATGTCAGTCACAGATCTGCATATGGAGGCAGGGTTGCTGTGCCAAGCAGCATTAAATAGGAGGTTGTGGGACACAGAATCAGATCGCTGGACCCTGTGATCAGTGGAGCTGTGTGACCATTACAGTAAGCCTCTGAGGCCCTCATGTGGCCTTTGAAGGTAATACTGCCCAGGTTAGTCAACGGCTCAGAACACCAAGTACAACATTTGTCATTGGTTTGACAGTAAAGAAGAGAGAAGAAGAGATACTTGATCAATCAATTCCATATTAACACTCTGCTGATATATATATATATATATATATATACATACATATATTACACACAGGCCCGAAAATACACACACATGCACAAACAGGACCTATACATGCACAGATTGGAGAGATGTCAGAGTGAAGGGACTGCCCATTAAAGGCCTTCCAAGCAGTTGGTGGGCTTGGTGCCTTGCCTCAGCAGTGCCCAGGTGGTGAACTGGCCCCTCTCCAGCTACCAGCCTACAGTCCGTACAGGGACTTGAACACGGTTCCAAAGCCAAGTCCCTACAGACTACCGCTGCCCCAATTGGTTGAGACACATTAACCAACCTGTTACGCATGTACCAAACTTCTGAACTAATTCTGCTAAAATACAAGCACATTTCCTGCTTAACACTCAGATTGCAGTTCTAAACCACACTTTTTTTCAAAACACAACACACAATCTTCTACATTTGGCACTATCTTCTTAAATAACATCTTTTGTGTTTACATGCAACACACGGCCTTTCAAAATGCTAAACCTAAATTTCCTACTATCCACTATGACTCCTCACATGGGCATACTCGTGTTGCACAAATGTTCCATTAGCAATTACAGTTTTTAACAATCGTTTACATCCTTTTATCCAATCTGTAGTCACGTTTTGAAAACTCTTAACACAATTAGCCCAACATTGGTCTGTTCAGGCCATACTATTAACACAATTCATGTTGTTTCCACAAAATATGCAGTCAATTAACCCATGTTCTTCTTTACATACAAGCTTGCCCTATAACAAAATCATGGATCTTTCTTGCCTTATTTACAAATGCTTGCACACAGCACATCAGAATTTAAGACATAATGTTTGAAACCTTACATAAGTTGAAAGGAATAGTGAGTGGGATAAGGAAATCAGGCACCTATACATCCAGGTACAGTATGATGTCTATTGAATGTTTTGTTCTATAGTGACTTTTATAATTTGTTACTCTACATGTCATGGAGTTCGAGGCTAATCAAACCCTACATGAAACCATTGACGTATGGCTAAGGCATGCTGAGCGTTTCCATCCAAGGTGCATAGCGATGTACAACACAAAATGTGAAGTGGATGAGGACGAATTTGTGGCCAAATCCTGAAGATCGCGTGGATTAGAACAGGACTGTGCTTTTTTTTTTTACTCCTTTGTGCCTTTTTTGTTTTACTGTAATTTTGTTGTTATGTCATTATTTTTTACAAATTCTGAACCAAAAGCCACATAGGTTGGATATTTGTTGATCACTGACTTTTTTTGGCTTTTCCTTCGGCAATTCTGTCATTTTTCTACTGTACATTCTATGGAGTAAAGATGACTCATTCACTTTGACATAGTTTGTTGCTAAAAATTGAATTGAATTGAAAACTTTATTGAACAACAATCAACAAGAGGTGTTAAAAAGGATAAAAACACAATAAAGCCCAAAGGCTTGTTTCCATTGTGGTCCTTAAGATGGAAGGGGAGTAACACTACATGGACTAAAACATTGACGAAAAAGGGGAAAGGGGTCAACTAATAATCAAAACAAACAAGTAAAACAGATCAAAAACACAATACAAAACAAGGGATAAATTCCCAGACAGACAAGCAGACACACAAACATACAGTACAATATTCCTAGTACTCAAAGGATCTTTTGATTTTGTTTATGGGTTTGGTAACCATTTTTTTATTGAAGATTTAAAATGAAAGTAGGAGGAGCTCAGCAGTTTAAGGTTGGAAGGTAAGCCATTCCACAAGACAGCTGCCGAGTAGAGGAAAGAGTACTTTCCCATACAGCTCTTAAAACAGCAGGGCCTGTAATCTGTGGAACTCCCCTTGGTGGAATAGCTGTGCGTATCACTAATTTTAGAAAAGTAATTACATAAACACTTGGGTGCCAGGTTATTTCTTATCTTATAAACTAAACACAGTTTAAGTTGGGAAACTCTCTCCTCCACTCTGAGCCACCTAAGACTGGAGAAATGGTCAGGAAGAAGATGAGGATCTAGGATGGAGTTTAAGGATCACTCTGATCAGTTTATTTTGACAGATCTGTAGGTCGTCTTTGAGGCCTTTAGTAGTGCCCATGTACCAAGATGTACAGGCATAGTCAAGATGGCATTGAACAAGAGCATCGGCCAGGATTTTCAAGGTGTTACTATCTAAGACGCTGGATATTCTTGCCAGGAACTTAGTCTTTTGGCTTACCTTTGAAATAATTTTATTTTGTTTGTTGTCCAGTATACAGCCCAAGTAAGTAACCACTTCCTTGGCCATAATTTCAACATCACCTACGACTACCCTAAACCCACATAGACTTTTTCAGTTTAACTCTGGACCCAAAAAGAATCAACTCTGTTTTGCCAAGGTGGAGAGACAGCTTGTTGTCTGTTAACCAAGCACTGAGGTTAAGGAGCTCTAAACTAAGCAACCTTTCCACCTCTGATTTCTCTTTATGAGAGACTAGAATAGCTGAATCATCTGCAAATAAAAACAAATTACAATGTATGGCTGACGGCATGTCATTGACATATAACAAAAGAAAGAGAGGACCTAAAATGCTCCCCTGGGGAACTCCACAAGTTAATTTAAGTGGTGAGGACAAGGTCCCTTCCACATCTACCACCTGTTCTCTGCCAACCAGGAATGACCTCACCCACTGCAGAGATGTATGAGAAAATCCCAGAGCTTTGAGTTTGTTCAAAAGGATATCATACTGAACCGTATGAAAGGCCTTTTGAAGGTCTATTAACACCATGCCACAAAAGTTCCCATTTTCTACCTCTTTCCTAATAAAGTCTGAAAGATAAAGCAGACAGGTATCAGTGGAATGGGCTAAAGCCTGATTGGAAGTCAAATAAAAGGTTCTGCTCTGCTAAATAACTCGATTTCTATTTGCTCATAAATGATCCTTTCAACAATGTTTGATATTGAAAACAGGATAGATACAGGGCGGAAATTTCCAGGATCAGATTTGGGCCCCTTTTTATATAAATGTATCACTCTTGCCACCTTAAATTTATTTGGAAAATGGTTATTTCCAATGGGTAAATTAATAAAATAGGTTATGACAGGAGTGATTATTTCAGCAGCATCCTTTAGAAATCTGGGAGGGGTGTTGTCAAAACCGGTAGCCTTGGAAGGATTCAGGCCTTTGAGTTTTTGTGTAGCTCCTCTGTTACTTGTTTGAAATAAAAAGTGTTTGGCTGGACTCCCTTTTCTTCATAAAAGTTATGCACCCTCTGTGGATCACTAAAACTGACTAGGGCTGTCAGCGTTAATGCGTTAATCGGGATGCGATTAAGGGCTGACGCAATGCAATTCATTTTTTAATCGCATTAATCGCATTAATCGCATGCCGGCATGCAATTAATTTATTTTCCACTTCACTGGGCTTTGCGTTGTGCCTAACGGCTACTATTTTGACCCTTTGGCGCTGCCGTACTTCTTCATAACACATCTTCTGCTGCAGAATGCAGGCAGGCTGCCGGCATGGAGAAAGACAGCAGCAACACACTTCTTATGGCGCTTTTCTTTTAAAAAAACTCCCGGACGGCTCAGTAGACAAGTCGAAAGCCATAAAGCCGAATTAAAATATCACGAAGCACGTCAAGCGTGAGCTACCAGCTACGAGCTAAGCATATTAATGTGACGCAGTTTGATGCTAGCGGGCTCAGGCAAAGCAGTATTTTGGAGAGTGCTACTTGGCGACCTGTGGATGAAACCAAATCCAAAAAAATTACTACAGCTCTTGCAAAATGGGTAGCAACTAACTGCAGACCTGTCAGCATGTAGAGGACTCTAGTCTTAAAGAAGTGCTACGATTGGCATGTTCTGACCCGTCTTATACACTGCCATCGAGGGGGACAGTAGTTTCACCATACACAGCCTGTATGACACGGAGAAAGCAACTAAACTGGAACTGCTGCAGAGTGCAAACGCTGTCTCATTAACCGCTGATCACTGGACGTCAGTGAGGAATCAACATTATTTAGGAGTTACTAAACACTAGATGGGCTGGACTTTGCACTCGTTTGCCTTAACGGTGGTTGATAGTGTTACATCTCAGTCAATTGTTCTCAATCCTTGTTAAAAATGTAAAGGTTACAAATGTCCTGCTGTGGCATCTGGTTTTTGGACCATTTTGTTTGTACTGTATAAGCCAAGTGTTACATCTCAGTTAAGTTAGGTACTTGTAGGAATTGTGCAATAATGACAGATTCACACATTTGTTTACAGTAAATAAATAATAGTCAAGTTCATAAAGTCACTTTCTTTGCATTCATTTGATTCCCAATCAAGATACACTGGTAAGAATTGCTTTCCATTGTTATGATGTACTTAAAAACAGTTCTGAAATGCAAAATAATAGAATTTTAATTGTGATTTTACATGTGTCAGATACCATGATATGGTCAATAGCTGTTTGGCTATGTTCAGTTATTCTGATTTGGAGGTCTATAAACAACAATATTGGTTTGCTTTTTGGAAGTAAAATATCAATCCACACAGCTTCAAGGTTGACATTGTCCAGGTCCTGTCTTAAATTAAAATCAATATCCAACCTCACAAATATGCATGTCCCTCCCCCTTGTCTGTTCTGGTCTTTGCGAACGATAACAGTTTTCAATTTCAACTTTGGAGTCAGTGATATGAGAATCTAACCATGTCTCTGAAAAACATAGAATGCTTGCCTTGATTTTCCTGGCCAGCTCACGTACCTTCGTGATCTTTGGCAGTAAGCTGTGAATGTTTAAATGCAAACATTTGTCCCTTGAGCCAAAACTATAGGGTGGTTTACGGTAAAGTAAAAGGAAACTGAATTACAAAAAAGCAATAGATTTGTCATTGTCTATTGTATGATGGTAGAACTGGAACATGAAAAGTAATGCAGTTTTTGTAATGTAATCTGTTAGTATTTATTTTGATTATCTATTCCTCTTGGGGAATGTCCCATTTGAAACTAAAGTTGACAGCCTGTTATTTTAACTTTAGGTTACAAACACAACTATTTTCTACTTTCTTCTCTTGGTGACACTGCCAATAACATTCTAAATGGCAATGGTGAGTACAATGCATAACCCTAAAGAAAAAGTATCATAATACTGCTTTATGACTGTAGAGTTTCATACTTACCAATGAGTTTGTGTTGCTGTTGTTGTTTTTTTTATCTACTTTTTATTGTGCTTAGTGCATCATTCCAAGGCAATATATTCATTTAGCCCACACAAGTTGACTGTTATTCATTGTGAATACTACCGCTACTTTAGAAATAATGTACAGCCTAAGCAATGTAATGTCAGGTATTTGTAGTATTTTTCCTAGGAATGACAGCATAGTACTTGCATGTGCAGAATTTTGGTTATTGTAGGATTGCAGATCAAGCCAAAACCTGGCAGTCCTTCGCGCATTCGGGTACCTAACGCTCGGGGTACATACATGTCAGGAAATTTGAGTAAAAGCAGGCTTTGCTTATCCCGTGCAAATGTGCCACACGAAAGCTGCTCCGGCCCTGTTCCTGCTGCCCACTGCACTCCGAATCTCTAGACACGTGGCTTCTTCAATCGTGGGTTAGGTTTAGGGTTAGGGTTGACTTCTTGCATCAAGTGTGGATTTGAGGAAAGGCTTATCTTCATATGTTCAGAAATGAATGAAACAAGTAATAGCTTCCAAAATGTCAGACTTTATTTCTTTAAGTTAGTAATCTGTCACATTCACTGAATATTAAAAAGACACTCTTGAGAGGCACTGCCAACTAAGTATTAACAACAGTTTATGGCTAAGACTTAGAAGTTCTGGCACTGGTCGCGGGCCAAACAGGCTTTGAGTGGTAAAAGAGAGATAACATCTTCACTGGAAAGATCTGTCTAACTGGAGGAAAGGCACCGCCTTAGGACTTGGAATTAGATTGTGTTAATGGCTTTAGGGTGTGACATGAATGTTATACGCCATCTGGGATGGCTCCCAGATGGCGATTGATGGGATTGATGGGATTGAATTACTTGTACATTGCATCATGATTTAATTATTCCTTATTCATTTTCTGTTTAAAGGAACAGCTATTCTAGATTGTCTTACTGGTTGAAGATTTCTGAAATGTTTGGTAAGGGACCGTTCGGTATTTATGGAATGGACCACAGGAGGAAAATAGGGGAGGGTCATGTCTTTTTATTCTTTGCTGAGGGGAGGGTCATCCAACATTTTTCAGTCCAGAGGGGGGGGGGGTCACCCAACTTTTGTATTCATGAAACAGCAACATTTCAAAGTGGCTTGTTTGGTGCATATTTTTCCATGTAGCTCTCAGTCTCGGCCCTCCTTCGCTACCAGATGGGTCTGACCCATGAGTTTGCTGTGGAGCAGGGGGAGCTGCCCCCCTGGTGGCTGAAATGGATAATTGCATTGTTTAAAAAATGAGAGGAATAATTACGTCTGGCATGACCAGATATTTTATAAATATCTTAAATAACACAAAACAACTAAATGGTGGTAGGTAATACATCTGATTTCATATACTGCTTTAGTAAAAAAAAAGATTACCTGGCTGACGATGGGAGCAGCAGGACGCAAAAAACGAAAGTTACTGTTGCACTAGTCTGGACATCTGGCCGTGCTAACGTTGTAATAAAGGTTTCCTAAATGCCATGTATATAAATGTGATGTCGGCTTACTAATTGAATGGTTTTGTGTAGATTTGGACTTTTATACGTTTATTCCACTTTGTTTAAATGGTGAAGTGGATGAAGCCTAGTGACGAGTCCATAGCAACCAGTTTGTGTGTTGAATGTTACCCAGAGTGCCTTGCTGAACAGTGTTGCCAACTCTTTTCCAATGAAAGTCGCTAGCACCAGCTCCAAAAGTCCCTAAAAGTCACTAGATGACGTCATACGGTCATTTGCATATTTTTGACGTCATTAGTGGTTGTGTCAGCAAGGTAGATAAAAAGAAATAGAACTCTTTAGCCAAATAATCACAAATTCAATACAGGAATTTATTTTACCTTATAATTATTATTTAGGTAGCCTATCTTTGAAGTAAAAAAAAAATGAAATTCTACAAAGGGAGGGGAAAAAATCGATAAAGAATTCCCAAAGAAGGCATCTTTCTCCCGTCGCGTCCCGCTGTCTCTCCTACCTACACCGGCCCCCGCACACCCTGTCCCCCTCCCCTTCTAACTAAAAAAAAAAAAAAAGAAAAAAAGTCGCTAAGGGGGTCTGAAAAGTCGCTAAATCTAGCGACAAAGTTGCTAAATTGGCAACACTGTTGCTGAATGGTCTCAATATTTTATCATTTAGTTTCCATGCTTATTGTGTTTCCACAACAATGTTAGTGAGTACATCTACTGAAATGGCCCCCACACCATAACAGAGGAGTGGGATGTGTAAGTTGAGAATGCAGAGGTTTAGTCACGTATGTAAAATACAATGGGAATCTGTATATTTGCCAAGCGCAAACCAGTATAGAAGGCATCGATAAATTGCTGGGGGAGGGTCATGCCTTTTTCCAAATTTTTTTGGAGGGTCATAGAAATTGATTTTTCTGGCGAGGGGAGGGTCATGTCTTTTTTGGCTAAAGGTCCCAAAACTCCTTAAAGGAGAATTCCGGTGGATTCCAACCCGTAGCTCTGTTGTTTGTAAATTAGGAGTACTAGCAGTAGCGAGAAAAATGAAAATCGGTGCTGCCTACACCGTGTGATCCTCCTGCTAGAGTTAGCACCCAACAGGCTTAAACAGGGCAAGTTTTAAACGTGTTTTTAGCCTCTAAACATGCTGGAGATGTCATTCCAAGTGCCTACCCATGTGAAGTGATTCCTTCTGAGGGAACACAGTGAATCTGACTGCAGTAGATGTGACAGAAAGGCATCAAAGTTGTGTTAATCCATACCTCTGTTGATTTCATGCTGATCCGTCGAACTGTAAAATCTCCCGGTTGCGGAGGGGTAGACGGTGAAAGCTCAAGCTCAAATATCCCTTCATTTGGTTACCGCAATTTGGAAAGGCACAAACTGGAACCATTTTCTCATATTAGTCCTGAGCTAACTCCAAGCTCCGTCTGTCAGCTCTGTGAGCTCCTTCCTGCTTTTGCCGACAGGCTCCGCCATTGCTAGGTTACCTAGCTGTTGAACTCTTGAACTGCAGCTCTGCTCCACTGTGGTGTCAGGTTACAGCCTGTTGATACAGAGTCATTACTGTGGAGAGAACCTCGGCAAATCGTTTTTTGTGTGGAAAAAATGCATTTTGGAATATTGGATTGTATGAGATTGGTAATCGACTAGTGTGGACTTCACCGGACAGCATGAAATCAACAGAGGTATGGATTAATACAACTTTGATGCCTTTCTGTCACATCTACTGCAGTCAGATTTGCTGTGTTCCCTTGGAAGGAATAACTGCACATGGCTAAGCACTTGTAATGGCATTTCGAACATGTTTAGAGGCTAAAAACACGTTTAAAACTTGCCCTGTTTAAGCCTGTTGGGTGCTAACTCTAGCAGGAGGATCACACGGTGTAGGCAGCACCGATTGGTTTAGTTTTTCTCGCTACTGACAGTACTCCACATTTACAACCAACAGAGCTACGGGTTGGAATCCACGGGAATTCTCCTTTAAATAAATAACGAACAGTCCCTAAGTCATTCTTCTTTCTCTGTCTCTCTCGCTCCCTCTCTCTCTCTCTCTCTCTCTCTCTCTCTCTCTCTCTCTGTCTCCCTCACTCCCTCTCTCTCTCTTTCTCTCCCTCTTTCTCTCTCCCTCTCTCTCTCTCTCTCTCTCTCTCTCTCTCTCTCTCTCTCTCTCTCTCTCTCTCTCTCTCTCTCTCTCTCTCTCTCTCTCTCTCTCTCTCTCTCTCTCTCTCTCTCTCTCCCTCTCTCCCTCTCTCTCTCTTTCTCTCTCTCTCTGTGTCTCCCTCACTCCCTCTCTCTCTCTTTCTCTCTCTCTTTCTCTCTCCCTCTCTCTCTCTCTCTTTCCCTCTTTCTCTCCCTCTTTCTCTCTCCCTCTCTCTCTCTCTCTCTCTCTCTCTCTCTCTCTCTCTCCTTGGAGGAGGAGGAGGAGGAGGAAGGGGAGGAGGTGGAGGAGGAGGAGGAAGAGGGAAGAAGAGAAAGGAGAGCCATCTCTGATGAGATCAAGGCCACACTTATTCATCATGTGATCAACCACGGATTGACCAATGAGAGAAGCCCATCTTGAGTAGCTTTACAGTGGCATCCATGCTTCAAACCTTCAGAAATGAGAACAGGCATGCAACTATCCGTAGACTATTTCAGCATTATACAGTAAATCAATCAGACTTTGTTTTGCAAAGTGTATACAATAACCCCCCTCCCCGACACACACACACACACACACACACACACACACACACACACACACACACACACACACACACATATTATTTATTCTAAAAATGATGTTTGTAGGTTTGTGTTCTTGTTTTATGTTACTGTATACAACACTGTGCTCCTCTTACAAACGTAATTTTTGCCCAATAAATATGTTCTGTTTTACTGTAACATTGCATTGTTGTTTACAGTGCACTTTTCAACCACTCTCAGCAGATTACTGTCACTTAAGAACATTGTAAATGGAGATATAAGCCTATGAAATACAAAAGAGCTTTAGATTTAGAACAACACTGTGTACATGGTATATCCATTTTGAGATGTGTGTATGGTATTTTTAATGCAGTGTTTCATTTTAAAGGAGATGTGAGGCATTTTGCATGTTGTGTGTGCAGTTTTGGGAATTGTGTGTAGAGCTTTGAAAAAAGGAGACATAGTTTTGAAAACGTGTGTAAGCAGTTGAAAAAAACTGTAAGTCATGTGAAACGTGTGTGTTTCATATGGTAACAAAATATGTTTTTTTTAAATGAGTGTATAGTTTTTGCAGTGTTTCATTTTG
Organism: Sander vitreus; assembly: GCF_031162955.1. NCBI lineage: Eukaryota > Metazoa > Chordata > Actinopteri > Perciformes > Percidae > Sander > Sander vitreus. Next base: position 566,202 of record NC_135871.1, on the reverse strand, counting down.
CTAAGGGTCTGAGGTGTTGTGCTGATTGGGTGGAGTGGTGAGTGGTGAAAAACCAGTCCCTGTTTTCAAAATAGTGCTTCAGCAATCGAGAAAAAACTGTATATACAACAGTAATGTTTTGTCAAATAAATATTTTCTGTTTCAACATTGCATTAGTGTTTACAGCGTACATTTCAAGCCCTCTCTGCAGATAACAAAAAAGCATCAAAAGCATTGAAGGAAATGACAAAGAAAGGGTGGAAAAAAACACAAAAAAAGGTTTTCAAAAAAACGCGGAAGGTCAAGTTCATGATCGACGGGAAGACAACACAAGGGTAAAGATGTTACATGATTGGGTGTACTGTACTACAACTAGCACTGTTATGGCCCTGACACACCAACCCAATAATCGTCCATCTGACAGTCTGGCGAGGTCAGTGACTCGAGTCTGTTCGGTGTGTTCCGTGCCGTCGTCCGTTGGAGGAGCTGTCGACCTTCATTTTGGCCAACCTGACATGTTCAGTCAGAGACAGGGCAGTCGGGACTCACCTGGAAATGACGAGCAGAAATCTGACTAAAATCTTTTAAACTGACCTTTGTTGATCTGAAATGAAGACAGATTCAGCAGCTGCACGGCCTGTTTCTCTCTTACAGTGTTTTCAGAAACACGTTTCGGTGAACTATTTTAGTCCAATATGAGATCGTATTCTGAATGAGACGCCATGACAGTCTGGCTTTGACTTTCCGGAGAAAAAAGACCCACGTGACGTGTTCGTCTAATCAGCTGCCGGTTTTCATTTTCTGGGAAACAATACAGAGAAGCGCCGCCTGCTGCTATGGAGTCGTATTACGTTTCGCGCACGCGCAGAGCGTACGCTCAAGTCGGCGCCGCCTCAGTGTGTTTTGAGTCATTTTTTTGGACCTCGGGGACCCGACTGATCAGTCCGACTGGCTTTACTGCCGACGGTCGGCCGCCTGGTTGGTGTGTAACCTCTCTTAGACCCCCAGCACATAGCTGTCAGTATGATCCACATGTGTCATGCTGAACTGTCATGTGGGGTGGTCTTTAAAAATTTGCCTCAAATATAAACAGAGTTAACAGCAATCTAGCAGGCAGTAAGGTTTCCTCCAAGTTCATCTCAAATAAGTCACAGTAACACAAACACAGCCGACTCAGTTTGCCTTTAAAAGCGTTGTCTGGGACGCGGTGTGTGGGGCCAGGGAGGACATGGCTGTGTTTCTTCTCTGAGTAGCTGCTCTGGTATGGCGTCGCTGTTAATAGGTTGAGTAGAGGCCAGAGCACTGTGACTCTCTGATGGCTGTTTATTCTAACCAGAATGCCAGCCAAAATGCTTGTTCCACTGATGCTGAGCAGACATGAGAGCAGGTTAAAGTGATGAGTTTCAGAGAGAGAAGCCAACATTCCCTGGATCTCCCCTGTGCTGGAGTCTGCCTGTCTTACACCAGTTATGGTCACCAGCAAGTACAGTGCAGACTTCAACTTAAAATATTCAAGCAAACCTTTAGCTCAATTCCAAATAATTGATAATAAATAATAATACACACTGGCATCAACTGGTTCTGATCTTTAACAAATTGTACAACTACATTATGAATTTATGGGATGGGGCTCAAATATCTTATTATAATCTTATGTATTCTAACCTGTTCACCACACTACCTTCTAAATGGAATCTACACCACTGCTTTTGTCAATTTGTTGATTCCAAAAAACTAAAAGTCCAAATGACTTTTTACCTCACCGTGAGGGTGACATTTTATATTTTATTTACTTTGACATAACTCGACAAGTATTTGATTGCCATAAAGTTTGGTATAGATGTGAATGTCCAACACAGGATACATTTTACAGTTTTTTATAACTGCTTTCACACGTTTTCAAAACTATGTCTCCTTTTTTCAAACTCTACACACAGTTCCTAACACTGAAAATGCCTCGTATCTTCTTTAAAATGAAACACTGCATTAAAAATGCTGTAGACACATCTCTCAAATGGCAAACACTTCTTTCATAACAGTACATTTTTGGATATACTATGTACAAACTGTTGTTCTAAATATAAAACTCTTTTGTCTTTCATTGGCTTATATCTACATTTCCATACAATGTTCTAGAGTGATAGTATCTGCTGAGAGGGGTTGAAGAGTACACTGTAAACACCAATGCAAAGTTGAAACAGCAAATATTTATATGGCAACATTACTGTTGTAGCAGTATCACGGTGTTGTATACAGTAGCGTACAATAAAACAAAACCATAAAACCAGGTTAATCTGACCTTTGACCTATGCTAAAGCAGTTTAGCATAGGTCAGCAGTTTTTGCTGATTGCTCACACACTGATATCAAAAGTATTACAATTATCAAAACCTTACACTCGAGCAAAACACTGGCCCAGATGTGCACCACTATCACACAGCACAATGTCAGCTCACACTGTTTCCAAAACACTAAACACACTTGTAGACATTAGACACAGAAGGATATCATGATGTCACTTCCTTGCAATTCCAAAGCACTGACTGTCAAATGACCACACCTATGAGCCAATCCGGGAAATACAGCCATCAGGTACGCAAACACATGATTGCTTAATTGTAGACACACCAATCAGGTTTAAGCACGTCAAAAAATGCAGCAGGTAAGTCTAGTACTTTCTGTACTGTATTTTCAGTTGTTGTTTTTTACTGTAATTGTAACCTGTACTGGATACAGTATTTTATGTGTGTCTGTTGTTTGCTGAGCTAACAGTGTTATGCACACTACTGTAGTAGCATGGAAACTGGGATATGTTGTTGTTGTGATTCTCCATGTTGACATGTTGACTGATTTGAGTATATGGACAGAAATTAATGATATTTTCCTCAGTCTGCAGCATTGGTCTTGTGTAGTGTGGGGTGAACTTATTATATATGTGCATTTTCTCTGTGTACTTCATTTACAGTTGTTCTCAATTGCTAAAACACTAAAACCCATTGGCTGAACAAAGGTGTCAGTTGCCTGAACTCATTTAGCTAATTGTGCAGTCTGTTGTCGATACCTTAAACCATTTCACATGATGGTACAACACAATTTGCAGATCTCACTTAGACTTTTCAGCAAATCTCTAAACATATTCTCAATCTCAAAACACATTCTGCACTCTCATGCACATGTCATCCATACTGGTAAACACAAGGGGCAACAATCAAATACAAACAGAGAACACATGTCATTGATTGAACACAACCACTCAAAATTGATTTCACTTGTTTCAAATGATGTGACACAATCAATATAAGCCAGTTCAGAGAGCAAACAGGCTGTTGAAGGTGGGAAGGAGAAAGTCTGAGAATGGATAGAAGAAACGATGTGAAAGGACGAGTGTGTATGCGAGGTGTCAGGGCTGGATACGACACACAAGAGGCTTCTTCCCCCGTTGCCTCAGGAGGGACAATGTTGCTTGTGATGTGGACGAAGTGCTCTGGCCTGACCCAGCCCAAAGACAAGAAGAAGCACGTTGATCACATGTTTAATCCTTTGATTTTTGTCCCTTTTAGTATTGTATACTGTAGTACAGTGCATTGTAGGCTGTATACTGTACAATGAACAAACTGTATGGCCCTGAACATTGTGCTTTCCATTTGTTACTGTAACAGTACTGACTGCTCAATAGAGTTTGACTGGTGACAGGTTTATATCAACGAAGAATTACAGTATCACAGAGACAAAGGACACGTTTGTGAGCTGCAGGGTACAGGACTGTAAAGATAGGGGTACAAGGAGGAGGAGGAGGAACAACAAAAATTGCAAAGAGCAAAGCAGAGTAGTAATTTCGGATCAATTTTGAGCTAATATGATGGAACATGTTTTCGTTCATCTAAAGACAATGACGGAAAAATATGAAATTTGTATTGAGATTAAAAATGTACTTCCTCTTCTATGTTTTGAACAATGTGTTTTCTATTTGTTGGTGTACTGTTTACTGACTGCTTGATAGTGGATATCATTTTGATCACTTTGTTTATGATTTGAGATCAGCGTTTGATTTTGAACACAGGTAAAAGTGTTTTGAGGCGAATGCTTCATTTTGCGAGAGTCTGGGGTTTTGTAAATAGTGCTTGAAGATGAGGTTTTGTGTTTAATGTTTTCAGAAAATGGAGTAAACTGTAGTAGTATAGAATAATAGAATTGCTAAAAGAGTTTTAGGTTAGCAACAGCAGTGTGCAACTGGTTCATACTGAATTAAGTCATATGAAACGTGACTTTCATATGGTAACAAAATATGTTTTTTATAAATAAGTGTATAGTTTTTGCAGTGTTTCATTTTGCAAAGGGTCTGAGGTGTTGTGCTGATTGGGGTAGTGTTCTGAAAAACTGGTCCCAGTTTTCTAAATAGTGCTTAAGCAATCGAAAAAAACCAACTGTAAGCAGTTAGTATTTGCAAATGTGAGGAGAGTGTGTGTGAGCTGGTGAATACGTGTAGCATTTTGATTGGTTGTGTTTAGAAAAGGAAAGCAAGTCACTTCCTGTTAGATGTTTTGTGTCTTAGAGAATTGTGTGTGGTGTTTTGAAAAAAGTGAAAGGCTGAGAAATAGTTCATGGTTTTGGAGATTTGGGGTGTAGTTTTGCTGGTGAGTGTGAGTGAGAGGTTTCAAAAATCGTGTGACATGTAAAGATTTTGTGTGTAAGCAGTTGTAAAAAAAAAATAACTTTGGTGATCACTTAACTTTTCATCTACAATACACATCACATCATTTGGTTTATGACCAAATAGCTGAAAACTAGCCATCAGCCTCCCTTTTTTCACACATACAGTACACAAAATAATTCTACATCTGAACATCATTTCACAAGCTCAAAATATCAATGACCCTTATTTGATTCTGTACAGACACTGACAGGCCGGCCGGTCAGTCACGCTCACGGACTCTCTCAGGAGACCGGGCTCGGAGACAGCAGGCTTGTATTACCCCGGTGACGGGTCATCTGTTTACATATCATCACACAAATGTCTGTTATGAGACTAACAGGAACCTGTGGTTATTTACCTTTTCAGAGTTAAGATACTCCACAGCACCTGCAGGCGTGACAAGCTAGACACACACACACACACACACACACACACACACACACACACACACACACACACTCACACACACACAGGGAGAGAGAGAGAGAGCAGCATCTAGGGAGATACCCATCTCTCTCTGACAGACTTGTAAATACATTATATCATGTATATACATATCTGATTTATTATTAAGTTCACAATAACTGTTTGTTGAATTTGCTTTTCTTACATAAAGACATCTTTTATAAATTGAGTTTCAGTTTATCTGGTAGATAAACTGTTAATAATAATACTAATACTAATAATGCATTTTATTTACATAGCACTTCTTTAAACACTCAAAGACACTTTACAAAGTTTTTAAAAGGAAGTACACATACATAAAGTGGTACTATGCTCACAGAAAAGCCATTTCTACATCCAACTTCTGGGGAATAAAATGTTAGTAAGTTGAACTACTCTCTGGAACCCCTGACCCCACTTTGAGAACCAATGAATCACCCCTGAGGCCTGTCAGCTTATTTCTGTTAGTTTAACAGTAGTATTTACAGAACGGAGTCCCAGTTGTTCTCTGACTCACAAGCCCTAGCATGGTTCCCTAAATATAGAATTCCTGCAGCACCTGTTGCCCCCGGTGCTTGATAGAGGGCTAGACCATTAGCCATGACTTGAAACAGTACTTCATGCATTCATAAGATTACTGCAGTGCATTCTTCTCATGCCTCACACAGCAAAACCTCAACAAACGTCAGCTGAGTGAAAAGGCCCCAGCCAGACTCCTAACCTGGTCCTACAGGAGAGAACACATCACCGCGGCTTTAAAATCACTCCACTGGCTCCCAGTCCGTCTTACAGTGGATTTAAAAAAATATATCAGCTCGTAGCAACAAGCTCCAACGTACACACTGTTTAAAAAGTGCTTTATAAATAAAGGTATTATTATTAATAAATAATAACTATAATAACTGTGGTGAGCTGAACTTTTAGCAGTTCAGCGGTACAGTTTTTAAGGTACTTGTACTTGTAAAAGACCTCCCTCATTACCATACCCCCCCTCGCTGGGCAGCTTCCAGGTATGAATGTGTGTACTGTGTGAAAAGGCGTTCCTGCAAAAGAAAGGCTCTCAGTGAACCGCCCCAGAATAAATAAAGGTTAAAGAAAATACCTTTTGGGTTCTGACAGTGTGTAGTACTATGAGCAGTTCCACCAATGACATTCAACTGCAGCTTTATTTTAATTCAGTATTAACAAAAAAAAAATCCTCCATTTGGATTGGAATGTAATGCATCATACTAGTCTTTGGTCCAATACTGACGGTGGGGGTGTAGGACGAGAATGGAGTAAAAGACTACAGAGTCAATTACGGACTCCCGGGGGCCTCGTGATGCGGGTGCGGGTGCTGTGGGTGTAGGGTGTTCCCTGGCTCAGCAGCATCCGTGCGCAGTGCTGGAGCAGACAGCCGCGCTGCCAGACGCACGCACTCTCCACGGGACTGTAGCTGCGCTGGAAGGGACGACGGCGGAGGAAAAAGAAGAAGAAGGAGAAGAAGGAGAAAAAAGAGAAGAAGGAGAAGAAGGAGAAAAAAGAGAAGAAATAGAAGAAGGAGAAGAAGGAGAAGAAAGAGAAGAAAGAGAAGAAGGAGAAGAAGGAGAAGAAAGAGAAGAAATAGAAGAAGGAGAAGAAAGAGAAGAAAGAGAAGAAGGAGAAGAACTCAATGGCAATAAGGAAAAGAAAAGGCGTTAAGGCCGAGTTAAGAAAGTGCGCCTGGCGTTCCTGGAGGCTCTTTCCTCACCTGCTGCTGTGTCTGTCTCTGGTCGCGTACGCGGCGCTGGGCGCGCTCATGTTCCAGCACATTGAAGGAAAGATCGCGAGCGGCAGCCCGCCCGAGTACCGCCGCTTCCTGGCTCAGCTTATCACCACCGTCCAGAACCTGACCAGTAAGTGGCCACTACTATCTGTTTGCTATCACTGGGCAACACTGTTCAAACTCTTTTATGTTGGATTCAGTCTGTAACTAGTTGTTATATTTTCTTTCCACTCTAATGTTGATGCATGGATTTGGACCTAGGCATGAGTATGTCCTTGTCATATCGCGTTAACCAACTATGTCAATATTAATTTGCTTTCTACTAAATAAATAAATGTTTATTTTTTTTTAAATTTCCAGACAATGCCTCCTGCACACAGCAACACATCGTGGATGGAGTGGCGGCTCAGATGGATAACTTCCAGTCCATATGGCTCCAGAGACCTGCCAGATGGGATTTCTTTGGCTCCATGTTCTTCTGCTGCACTGTATTCACAACCGTTGGTAAGTCAACAGGATGAGCAACGCTACTACAGGATGGTGGCTGTGATGTACAGTGGGTGTACTGTACAGAGGTGGAAGAAGTATTCAGATCCTTTGATACAGGGGCGGGGCTAGAAGGGGGCACCAGGGGGGTCCGGTGCCCCCCCCCCCCCGGCCTTTAGTCTCAGAGAACGAGACATCGTGACCAATAAGACCCTGCTACTTTGAGAACTACATATCTCTAAAAAGTCAACTTCTCATGGTGTCAGAATAGCCCTGTTTTCAGCTTTGTGACGATGCATTTTCCAGCTGATCCAAGAGGCCTCTTTAAAAACTTTATTTAGCTTAAGAAATAGGACAATTTCCTCAGATCAAAATTTAAATTCAGAATCACTTAATATGGAGATGGAAATAACTAGCAGAAGCAGATTTTATATGAACAGTAACAAATAAACACAACCTTTCACAAACAGGTCTTTTTAACTGCTTACAAATGTAAACTGTTATTGACAGCCACAGGCTGCTGTACTCTCATTGTCATCATCCAAACAGTCCAGACCAGTCACGAGTTAAACAGCTCAGCTGTGGTGAGAAATGTTGAAAGAGAACGCCAACGGAGTAAAGTAATGCTAGCCAATACGCTTTGGCGATCGCTTCTATTTTCAAATTGAAAAAATCGTGGATACACAAGATCGCCGATAGGCGATACGATCGCCAGTCTGACAGGCTGGCACTGAACACATAATTGGACATAACATATGCGGAACTGTCATGGAGCGGCTGCTGCCAAACTTAGCTTCCGTCATAACCAACGAAAGTGGCTGCGCCGGCTTGGCTGTCCTGCCTCCTGCGTGGCTGACGTGCTGCAGGAAGCTTATTGCGTATTTCCTGTTGGGATTGCCTCTGTTGATAGCGTCTTGCTTCAGAAGCTCAACGCAGTTGATTTTGTCATATTCTTCATTGCAGCTAATCCCACAGTTCTTACACACTATTCAGTATGGCATATCACTCTCTCCCTCTCGCTCTCTCCGGCTTTCTGTTGATCACTGTGTCAAATGTTTAGCTATACCTTCGTCTCCTACAGTGATCATTGTAAATGTAATACCTGTCGTTTATTTGCCGTGTTGGAAGTGTGGCTCTGTACCAGAGAAATTCGTAACTTAGCTCCCAGTGCTGACCTAATATAGCTTCCATCCCATGGCAGCAGCCGGGAAGCCAGGGAGGCTGGTTGACTGTCCAAAAGAAAAAAGGAAGAAGCAAGCAGTGGGTTGGGAAGGCAGAAGAAACCCCATCCCCCCGATGGAGTGCCTCTAACGCATGTAAAATGGCCTGTGTATCAGTGTAGAAATGTAGAAGTGCTTAGGTTGCTATTCACTGCTGAAATGAGGCTTGTGGGGGGGTGGGGCACAAGCATCCGGCAGTCTCCCCTTCAGTTACCTGATGTCAGTCAGGGAGAGAAGAAGCATCCTGGGGGGCATCTAATCAACATATGTATTACCAACAAAACAGCCTGTGCTTCAGTGTAGGACAGTAACCATGTTACTAAGTGGACAAGCCCAGTCTCATTTTCTTTGCTGTGTTTAAATGAGGTTTTAGGCCATTTCCTTCCTTACAGTTGCCCCTCCTTTGAGTGCGGCTGTAACTCCTGTCGATTTAGTATCTTTTCCATTTTTCTGTTCATTTTATTTCTGATTAATTTAAATTCCAGGCATTAGTATTTTACATTTAGTTTTATCTTGATTTAATTGGGTTGTGTATTTATATTTTCCAATTCGGCCGTTACATAGTGCATAGTGCATAGTGTTCCCCTTCCTTGCTGGGATATCTATCTATCTATCTATCTATCTACAATGGTCTTGGGGAATACTTGTTTGTTATTGGCTGCAGGGTGTTCATTAAAAAGTGATATAGGACACCTACCAAGTTAATGAGCCAAATTAACTAGGAAAAAAATAATAATCTATCTTAATTCCAAACTAAATCTTATTTACCGCCCACTGTAGTGAATGAGAGCCAAGCTCACAGATAGACTGGAAGCCTTGATCAATCAATGTAGAAACGGTTAATTCAAAACACACACATATTTGTGTGATTTAAAAAAGTCTGTGTAGATATAGACTGCTTATAAAAAAACGTGGGGGTTTTCGTCTCACAGGGTCAGTGTGGATTGATACATTTAATAAAATAGGCGCATATCGCATACATGATGCATACCTGTGTTCTGTAAATAATGTATGACATCACGCTTCTAAAAGCGCTCTCAATTGTGGAGATCGGTGGAAATGACATGTGGAGGCCAAAATGTAATGTTTGAGGATGAAACAATATTTTAATTCATGTTTAAATAAGACGAGTAACACTTTTGCTTTTAAAATAATATTTGATGATTTCATATTGTAGCAGCCAGCAGAAGCTCATAGGCTCATGGGATAGTGTTATGGACTCTTCCTGTTCTATTGTTAGTGTTTTAATGATGTTTTGTTTATGGTTTGGATGTGAATATATGTTATGTGGGTTTAAACATGAATATCATATGTTGATTAGTTTTTTTCAGGAGAAATGTTGTGTTTACACCTTATAAACTTGCTAATCTCACTTAGTAAAACAGCCTAAGGTCAGATGACCAAACTGCACTGAAACAACACTTGTTAGGCATTTAAAAAGCAGCCTGAGTGATGTTGAGTGAGTACAGACTTGTCTTTTATCTCTGTTAGAGGTTTTCTCCATTGCGGTGTGTGTTACTTGTGGTCCGGTACAGTTTGGTGCTAATGACTGTGTGCTCAGACCCTTGTATTGACGGCGCCAGGCAAAAGTGCTTGCTACATATTACTGTGGCTTAGGCACTGTGTGACAAGCAGTCAGCCATGTGTATACGTGTCAGAGAGTCTGGTTTTGGTCATAGAAATACTGTACTTGACAACTGTTGGAACTTTCATTTACTTTCCTTGTAAACCTGGATCAAACCAGTAGCCATTTAATTGGAGGAGGGTGAGGGGAGCTGAGCAAACTTTCATCCTGGGCATCATCGTCCCATAATATTTAATCAATCTCTCATTGCCCCAGTCGAGGGAAAGTAGAGCCTTGACAGATGATAAGTTAAACTACATAGAGGTAAAACCAGCAAATTCTACTGCTGCAGTAGTCAATATTGATTTATTAATAGTGGATCAACTGACAATGGTTAATGTATAAGGTGCCACTAATAGTGAAGAAACCATTGAGAATTATCACCAACTATGTAGCTCCTCTTACCTCCATTTAGTCTATATCGACGACTGGGATTGTTCAGGTGCCGCCAGAAATTGTGCCGAATGTCCCTTATTTTAGGCTGGATGTCTGTTACCTTCCTCTTTTTTTGTGTTGGGATTCTAAACTCCGGTGGATTTCTGAGGACTATGGTTAACTGCTCCTCAGATCTCTGCAGGGTAAATCCAGACAGCTAGCTAGACTATCTGACCTTCCTCCACTGCGCTGCAATGCAAGACTATCTCCATGAAGAGTTTTAGCATGTTTCAGCTCAGTATTTTGGTTTTCTGACCTGCAGCTTCGCTTTTGGTTCACTTTCACCACTCTCCTTGTTTTCAGCAGCAGCCGGCAGATGTTTACAGCGAGAAAGCTCTACCTGCTCAGCACCAAATGGCAGACAGACATAAATAATGACTAGACATAATGAGCATTTAGCAGCTGAAGAATGTGATATGTTTTTCCAGGAGTTAGGGGAAAGGCAGAGCTAAAAGAGAGTGAATATTAGACTTACATTCATCAGGTGGCCAGAAAGAAGACATGATCGATTCTCGCATGATCTCCTGATATCACAAGAATCCAGCTGCTGTGCAAGTTAAACTCTACGCTGTCCACATAGCAGAAGTTCTTTCAGTTTACGGCCATAAAGCTCAACAGTGACGACCCTCTTTTTGAACAGCTCTGGTTCCGAAAGTGATTTTCCCCATTCAATATCTCCATTGATGGTTCATTACATGCCTATATACACTTATGACTCAGACCTACATACCCCACAAATTCAATCACAACATTTGCAGATGACTCAACAGTGGTGGGACTTACCTCGAATGTCGATGAGACAGCCTACAGAGACAAGGTCTGCAAGTGAACAGAATGGTGCAGTGAACAACCTCAAGAGCTCATCATTGATTTCAGATGGAAACAGACGAGCACCAGCCACTGAGAATAAGGGCATTTTCACACATATAGGTTGTTTGCTTTGGTCCGAAGCAGTTGATGAGTTTGTAAACCTTTTCCCCTTTGGTTTGATTTCGTTTCACACCTGGAAAAATCCAAGCGTACCAAAATGCGTCATTACAAATCATGCAAGAACATTATTGGTTGGATGTGTCTGGGGCAGGAGCAAGAAAGTAAATACAGGAAGAAGGTCCTGTGTTCTGGACTAGTGTATATTGTTTGCAACTTCATTGGTCAAACCAGCTCATTTCATTTAAATAATCAGACTTTCTTGCGAGCGACGTTACTACGTCTGCTCTGGTCACCGAGATTTCGCTCTGCTCTGCCGCCGTCTGTCTCCAACTTTAGTGGCGGCTGGTGTTACCACGGAAATGCGAGTGACGGACGGTGAACTTGACTGCAGTCTGTTTCTGTGAGAGAAACACTGGAAGCTGCTACAGTTTGCTGCTCTGCTGCATCACAGATTGTTAAGCACACCTGACTATAGGAGACATTTCGATGTATGTGAGCATGCAATGACAATAAAGGCATTCATTCATAAAGAGTTTTAAGCCTAGAACCAAGCCAACCAGTCAAAAGATGAATTGTGACCAATAATCCGATTAAGATAAAATGAACATTTTGAAAATGGCAAAAATGGCAAAGGAACAAGACTGTTTATAGAAACGATCACTTCAATGGTAGCTTGCTAGGTGTTCGTGGGGCAACACGTTCTCACACCCATCTCGTAAAATATGGACGCTTGGTCAGGTGCCTTTGTCGTTCTTATTGACGCTAAAAGTGTCCTTTAGCGCTTTAAGTAAACGCGCTTGGTCGGGACTATTGCAGTCCCTTTAGCGCTATAAGTAAACGTGCTTGGTCGGGACTATTGCCTTCCCTTTAGCGCTATAAGTAAACGTTCTTGGTCGGGACTATTGCCGTCCCTTTAGCGCTATAAGTAAACGTGCTTGGTTGGGACTATTGCCGTCCCTTTAGCGCTATAAGTAAACGCGCTTGGTCGGGACTATTGCCGTCCCTTTAGCGCTTTAAGTAAACGCGCTTGGTCGGGAGTATTGCCGTCCCTTTAGCGCTATAAGTAAACGCGCTTGGTCGGGACTATTTCCGTCCCTTTAGCGCTTTAAGTAAACGTGCTTGGTTGGGACTATTGCCGTCCCTTTTGACGCAGTTATGTTAAGGAAAAGGTCGTGGGTGGGCTTACAGTTCCATGACACGCGGGAACTACGGGACGGTTGGGTTTAGGAAAGGGTTGTGGGTGGCCGTACGGTTCCGTTACACTTGGGAAGAACGGGACGGTTGGGTTTAGGAAAGGGTCATGGGTGGCCGTACGGTTCTGTGATATGCGGGAGGAAAGAAAAAAACGACTACAGCAAGCGTGACAAGCGGGACCCCGCTCTCCTGGGTGAAAGTCCTGTGTTTGTTTGACCTGTCCACCACCCCAACCAACCTCCTTACGTGGAAATTCTCCCTTACATACTACTCTCTAAATCCTCTCTAACTGTTGCTCTCCCCGGTGCGTTACACAAACACACTGAAAGACGCCTTTTTCGTCGCATCAGACGCTGACAGCCACTGACAGCCACTAACAGCCACTGTCCAAACTTCCTTATTTTACGAGTTCGGAATGAGAACGGGTTGCGTGGGGGCAGTAAACATTTCCATGGTAACAGCAAGCTCCAATAATCAAAGACGTCGCTGTTACGGTGCTGTCCCATTCACAACCCTCAGATGGGGTAGGTCCTGATCAGTTTCTATGGACCTTAGTCTGTGATGTCACGTTACATATACTCATTTTAGTAGTTTTACATGATTCATGTAAAGTCAATCCCTGATGTTTGACTAACCCTGCGTATATTAGTTGCCTAAACTTAACTATTTCCATTTCACAACTCAACCTATAATGTTGTTTAGGTATGAGGATGTGTTGAACAAGCCAATATCCTAAAAAAAGATTATGGCCACCTTTTGTCCTTGTGGTGCTGGTGTGTCTCATTATTAAATGGCAGCTGTTTTTGGATAGTTGGAATATCTGAGGACTGACAGTCATATGGTTGCTGCATGTTAGTCCCTGTGGGCAGTACAGTGCGTTGCATGTAGCTACTTACGAAAGCTCTACAGCAGGTGTCCGTGGGCTGTAGTTGCTGCATGTTGAGCTGGCAAAGGCAGTGTTGACTTATATATAGTAATACTTTACTAGAGCAGCAAATAACAGCTGTGCCTGTTCTAGATAGATTTCAAATTAAACCAATACCTGTTTTCTCACCAAGCACGCTTCATCAATGGTTTTTGTTTTAAGGAAGAAAGTTACTTTAGAAAAAAATACCAACGAGTCCAAGACAAGTCCGAGACAATAGAAAAATGTCTTAAGTCCAGACTCGAGTCTGAGACCGGACTCAAGTACTACAACCCTGGTTACAGGCATTTTAGTGATACCCCTGCAGTTGTCGTTTTGACCAGTTTTTAAATAAAATCCAGAGTCCTCTTTGTCTGAAACTATGACAAGCCGAAGAAAAAATGCAGTCGATTCTAAGACGAGACCAAGTCCTTCAAAAGGTGGTCTTGAAAACCAGTCTTAAAACCAAGACCGATCTTGAGTACTACAACACTGGTAACATGGCCTTTTCTAGAGCCACCCTTCAGGACTCAACACTCTAAGGATATGATAATCATTTTTATTAAAAAATATTAGAACACATATTTACCCATTCAGTTGTTTCTTTGGGATGGTAATGTTGGTCGGTTGGTCAGTCAGTTTGTAGACTACTTTGGTCAAGAATTTGTCCTCCTCATGATGAATTGTAATGCTAACGTCAGCATGATAGCATTTAGCTCAAAGAAACTCACAGTGCTTAAGTGCAGCCTCACAGACTCTCACAAACAGGCTGTAGACTCTTGCATAAGCTTGGAACCTCAAACCCATTAGCTAAAATATATCTTAAAATGTTCAGTAAATGTGATAACATTTCTTTTGCTAGTGATTAATTTGTAAATTATTTGTCCTTATGTTCAATATAATTTGTTAATGAAGCTTTCATCTATCTGAAGCATGATTTGATGCGTAAGGAACTTGTGACGATACATTAGTAAGTCTTACATTTGGATACATTATAAGTGGTGAAGGGAAGCCATCAAACCTCTAATGGCTTAGCAGCAACAGGAAGCCCACAACTCACTGAGGAGAGGGCACTCTCAGAACACAATGCTTTTCACCTCACCACAGAAAGCTATTAGATGTTGTTAGAGGTTAGAGGCACATTGTCTTCTGTGTTGGGAACTGCATTTATCTCCTCACAACCAGCATGATGAGGGTTTACGGCAAGGCTTCAACGCATACTGTTGATCCATTGTTGTCTGCCATTGCCTTTTAGCATGGTGGTATTGGGTTGGGTGAAGATTCCTATGGAAACCCAGTATTCATGTTAAATCTATCATCATATAATCATCATAAATCTACTGAGCCCTCTGACAGGCAACACCATTGGAAAAATACGTGCTTTGGTTTATTGACATTATTTTAAACCAATCACAATCGTCTTGGACAGCGCTAAGCGCCGGACGGAGCAGCGGTGCCTCCGCAAAATAGCCTCTGGAAGGAACTTGTTTTGGTGGAACATGTGCACGTAGGGAGGCAAGCTTTGGAATTAAAAGGGCTGTCGCGTGTGATGAGAATTTTACTCAAAAAAAAAGAAATATAATTTGATTGTCGGTTCTAGTTCAGAGGATGGTTTCTGAATCGACCAGAGTTTAGAACGCCAACACAAAGAAAGTCGAAGGTGACGGACATCCAGCCGAAAATGAGGGACATCTTGTGCGACATCTGGCGGGACATCCGGCGGAACCTCCGGTGGCACCGGAACAGTCCCGTGAAATGAAACGTTGTCCATATAGTCTAGCTTAGACTAAACTAAGGTGGTTGGTCCCACTGGCTTGATGGCAGTTTCATATAATGCCATTGCCTATTCAGTTGCTCTACCACCAACAGTTTAGCCTATACCTATATTCCAGTAGACTTGGTTAGCAACTAGTGAACAACTGTATGTACTATGTGCCTTGACCTGTCTCACCAAAGAAGAAAAGAATATGTGTGTGAGTGTACTCAGTAACTGGTGTTTGGTTGAGTTGGACTCATGACACAGAGAAGGCTCATCAGTGTTCCAGCATATCAGAACCGAACCCCCTTACCTTCACACACAAGGCAAAGCATTTATAAAGCACAGGTTATAAACACAAGAGGGCTGGACCAAGAATGGAACCTTGGGGAACTTCACATGTCATTACCGTTCATTCAGATTTGTAAGGACCAACGTACACATAATAGTCTCTATCCTGCAGATAGGATTCAAACCAGTTAAGAGCTGTGCCAGTGAGTCCCACCCAATTTTCAGGTCTGTCCAACAGTATCTTGTGGTCCACCGTATCAAACGCAGTACTGAGGTCCAACAGAACAGTGACTTTTCCAATTTCTGTATTTAATAAGATGTCATTCATTACTTTCATGAGAGCAGTCTCAGTGCTGTGATGAGGTCGAAATCCAGATTGGAAAACATTAAAACAGTTATTTAGTGCCAGGAAGGTGCTGCGTTAAAGAAAAATGGCCTTTTCTATGATTTTTCCCAGAAATGGGAGGCTTTAATATGGGCCTATAATTCTGCATTTTTGAGGTGTCTAAGTTTTTATTTTTTAAAAGAGGCTTGATCACTGCTGTTTTCACAAACTCAACATTACCCTCAACAAAAAGTTACAAGTTACATTGATGTCTACCACATCCCTAACTACCGAATCACACATACATAACTGCCTGGTACGGAACCCTGTCTGTGACGGGGCTTTGTCTGTGACAAGCTAAACTGCCTTGTATTACGTCATCATTCCATGACTGGACTAGAGTTGAGCTTTTCCCTTAAAAAGAAAACAAGACAACCACCCAGAGCCCAGGTGGTTAGTGGACCCATTGCAATTGCTTATAATGCATAGAGGGAAAAACAGCCCTGCCCTCAATCACGTTGGCAAGGACAGTGTACTTAACCAACAAATATTGTGCTTATAGATTGATAATAGATTGTACATTTAGATTTTACTGTATGTGTAAGATCTTCTAAATTGTATGTCTAAACTCTTGATCCACTGATCATAAAAGACTGGTTTAGAGAAATGGTGGTTAATATTTTCCAGTATTTTAAATGAAATTACAAAATATTCAGTTTTGGGAGAAAAATACTGAAAGCAATGGTGTTATATTTCGAGGCCCATTAATCAGAACCTCAAATGTGATCACTGTAGTTACAAGTCCAATTTGAGTGTTGTTGCACTTGATTGTGTTTATCCCCTACAACAGTGGTTCCCAAGCCCCCAGGAGTTATAACAGGGGGGAGCCCAGCAAGGCTTAATATAAATAAATAAATAATGCATGCTAGAAAAGTATGGACAAGTTTGTGAAAGAACTGCTGGGTAAACGTAAAGCAGATGATGAAGCCACACCAAACACTACAACTACCAAAACAAAGGCAAGAAGATAGGCAGTGGTGACCACAATTTAAGCACCCGACTGCCAATCTCCCAGTGGGATCACATTGTGTCTCGTTGGCTAACCCTTTATGGAAAAACAGTTGATTGTTGCATACCTCTCTCTCTTTCTCTCTCTCTCTCTCTCTCTCTCTCTCTCTCTCTCACACACATACACACACCTCTCTCTCTCCCCTTTACAAAGAAACAGCTACTCTTAATTCAATTTAAAGGGCTTTTATTGGCATGAAGGAGCAAAATGGAGAAAACAATCATCTACAAGCAATTGTACACAGAGCTGTGTAACATTCTAATCCAATATATACATGCAAATAGGTAAAGTATAACTAATGTATAAATAACTAATGTATACGGCCTATATATACAGATCTCTCTCTCCTGTCAGGGGGGTTACAAAAGGGGAAACGTTTGGGAACCACTGCCCTACAAGGACTTGAGCTAAGCCACAGATGTCTTAAAATCAGTGGCTCATGTTTGATGTTACCTAAATGTCCATTTTCTCCATTGATGTTGCAGGGTATGGAGAGATCTATCCAGTTACCATGACTGGTAAGGTGGTGTGTGTCTTGTATGCCATGGTGGGCATCCCTTTAATGCTTCTGGTCATCCTCGATGTGGGAGATTTCCTCGCTATGTTGATGTCTAGAGCCTACGTGCGCATTCACACCCTCTGCAAAACCCTCCGCTCCCACACCTGGTCTCCGTGGAAGGCTCGGAAGAGGACAAGGGACTCAAGCAACCTGGCTCTGGAGAACGGTAACTTTTTTTTCAGCGATGACGTTGTGGTCCGTGAACCCTTCGACGTCCGGCACGTACTGCACAGCCAGGCGGATGTACGGCACAACTCCATCATGCTCCAAAACAACAAAGAGATCTTTGAGAAGATTCTTGCAAGGGAGAATTTACTTAGAAAGAGCCCACTGCTCAGGAGCCTCTCTTGCCCAGAGCTAGACCGACTGCCACCATCACCCAAAGGATGTGCCATTTGGGACTTCACAGGGTTAGGGGATGGAATGGAAATGCTGGATGTACCCTTTGTACTGATTCTTTTCATCGTGTTCGCCTACATTTTTTTAGTAGGTTGTATTATGCCACTGTGGGAAACAGAAATGCATGGCTTTGACCCCTACTACTTCTGCTTTATCACACTCACTACCATCGGTTTTGGTGACATTGTACCAAATCACCCTAAGTTCTTCATGCTTACCTCACTCTTCATCATTGTTGGCATGGCCATCATGTCCATGTCTTTCAAGCTAGGCCAAGCACGAATTGTAAGCTGCTACCGCCAATTCATCAAGTTCATTAGCAGAGGAAATGTGGAGACTTTCAAAGATCAAGAGAATGACTAAGTCATCAAGAGAATATATGTCCTAATGTCCATGAGTTGTACAAGCTCACAGTCTGTGGGAACTTGTCCAGTGCATTATTCGTACTGGCTGTTCAGTAATAAGCATGAGCAAAGTAAAAAGTGTGCATGTGACAAATGCTTTTGCCCAGTTAACAAGGGTGATATGGACAATGTTGCCTAACAACAATGACCTCAAATTCTGCATATCTAGCTTCAGTATCTTGCCAAGGAATGATTATGAGTACTAGCAATTGTACTGCCTTAAATGAGAATAAAGCGTTTTGCTCGCTGCTTTTGCATAGCTGTGCACCTTACGTCTTTTGCCGGAGTGCCCTAAGCGCCTCGAGTTAAAAAAACATCTACTCAGTGTGGAAAAAATGGCTATGGACAGGTGATTCGCTGGTTGCCTTAGCAAGAACAACAAAAAAAGATGCAACTGGTCTGATCAGGGCGTCATCAACAAAAAGGCAGTGCAGTGCGCCATACGCTTTGCAACCTGCATACATGCTCTATGAGCCATTTTCATTTTGTATTATTTCATGTAATTTTGTCCTGTGCCACTAGGGGGCTGTATGTGCTTTGTGGCTCAGCTGACTTCGGGTCAGCCCAGGTAGGCCATTTACCCTAGAGGAAACCCAGACACAGGTGTTGCTGATTTGGGAAGCAAACAGTTTTTGATTGTGCCTTTGTGCCTTGCCTTCGGGGTGAGCAATTCGGTTTGTCGTTTTGGTTACATGTATTATGAGTCAAAGTTATTGCCGCTGTATGATATATGGAGGTAAATAAATGATGCGAGATAATTGTAACATTGAACTCTCCGTTTGCTGTGTTCGAGTGCACTGGGCGCACGTCTAAACCTAATCCGCCGTATTAGCAACCAGTACTAGACTTTGTTTAGGACTTAGTCAGTACACATGCCTAAAGCACTACGGAGGATCGGCACAATAGTGTTGCATTTGATTACAAGTGACAACTCTGGATTCCTTACTTAGATTTAGGAAAATCTAAATGAATTTCAAATTCTGTTTTGTTCATTCATTTATACTTGATGTCAAACATGATGTCAAATGAACATGGCTGCCTACACGTTCAGACATTTTACTGATTTTTTTCCTAATTTAAACTTAATAATTCCATAATTTATCTGAAATGGTTACACCTGCAGATAATAATGCTCTCCACTACAATAGGTCTGCAATAAATAATAATAAAGAGTATGTGGAGTAATAGGGGCAGTGTTTGTTGAAGCACTGTTTCAAAGCTTGTATTGCCATGAAATTATCATTATATTATTATCAGCAATTCTCTTTACAATTTATATTTTTTGTTTATTTTTGGAGTGTCTTTTTCCCCTATCTCTTGCTGCTGCAACATTGTGAATTTCCCCATTGTGGGATCAATAAAGGATTTTAAATCTTGAATATATGTTTCAAGCTTAAATTTGTAGGTACAGCAGCACTGGTTCAGGCTGCACTTCGACACTTTGTTTGCATAAATGGGAAAACCATTAAACCTGGGGCCTCATTTATTAAAGCATACATGGGGTGGTGATGGCGCAGTGGATATGGCACATGCCTTTGGTGTGGGAGACCTAGGTTTGATTCTTGCTGCAATACATCAACCAATGTATCCCTGAGGAAGTCACTTAACCCCTAGTTGCTCCAGGTGTGAGACCTCTGACATGTAGTATTACAATTGTAAGTCACTTTGGATAAAAGCGTCAACTAAATGACATGTAATGTAACATAGAAGCGTAGGAACTGTCTATACTTAATGCAATGAACAATGATAAATCTCTCCTGATTTTTAAATATTTTTTGGGGGCTTTTCCCTTTATTAGATAGTGACAGTGGCTAGACAGGAAAGGGGGAAAGAACGAGAGGGGATGACACGCAGCAAAGGGACGCAGGTTGGCTTCGAACCCAGGCCGCTGCAAATTACTAAGCCTACATGGGGCGCACGCTCTTACTGGGTGTGCTAGAGTTTGCCAAATCTCACCTATTTTACATCCATCTGCTTGAGGTTGTATAAGCTCACTTGAATACAGACCAACTCATCCTTTTGAAAGTCCTTGTATTCTTAATGTAGAATTACTTGTTTTCAGACAGGGAGTTTTATTGGAAGGTTGAGATACTAGCATCCCGAGAGCAGGCGTGCGGGAAAGCCTCCTGGCATGCACCAGGTTAAAGCGTAACTTCGTTTTTTTTTCAACCTAGACCCTATATTGCCATGTTTTTGTGTGTAAGTGACTAATTTATTCTATCTTATTATTATTATAACAATTTATGAAATTGGTCCAGTATTAAGATAGACGAAACCAACCTGTTCTCACTCCATCCATCCATCCATCCATCTTCGTCCACTTATCTGGTATCGGGTCGCGGGGGTAGCAGCTCCAGCAGGGGACCCCAAACTTCCCTTTCCCGAGCCACATTAACCAGCTCCGACTGGGGGATCCCGAGGCATTCCCAGGCCAGGTTGGAGATATAATCCCTCCACCTAGTCCTGGGTCTTCCCCGAGGCCTCCTCCCAGCTGGACGTACCTGGAACACCTCCCTAGGGAGGCGCCCAGGGGGCATCCTTACCAGATGCCCGAACCACCACAACTGGCTACTTTCGATGTGAAGGAGCAGCGGCTCTACTCCGAGCTCCTCACGGATGACTGAGCTTCTCACCCTAAGGGAGACGCCAGCTACCCTCCTGAGGAAAACCCATTTCCCTACCTGGAGAAGGCACTCCATCGGTTTCCTGCTGAGAACTATGGCCTCCGATTTAGAGGTGCTGATCCTCATCCCAGCCGCTTCACACTCGGCTGCGAACCGATCCAGTGAGTGCTGAAGGTCACAGGCCGATGATACCATCAGGACCACATCATCTGCAAAAAGCAGCGATGAGTTCCCCAGCCCACCGAACTGCAACCCCTCTCCACCCCGACTACGCCTCGATATCCTGTCCATAAATACTACAAACAGGATTGGTGACAAAGCGCAGCCCTGGTGGAGGCCAACTCTCACCTGAAACGACTCTGACTTACTGCCGAGAACCCGGACACAGCTCTCGCTTTGGTCGTACAGAGATTGGATGGCCCTGAGAAAGGACCCCCTCACCCCGTACTCCCGCAGCACCTCCCACAGTATCTCCTGGGGCACCCGGTCATACGCCTTCTCCAGATCCACAAAACACATGTAGACCGGTTGGGCATACTCCCAGGCTCCCTCCAGGATCCTTGCGAGAGTAAAGATCTGGTCCGTTGTTCCACGACCAGGATGGAATCCGCATTGTTCCTCTTCAACCTGAGGTTCGACTATCGACCGAACCCTCCTTTCCAGCACCTTGGAGTAGACTTTACCGGGGAGGCTGAGAAGTGTGATACCCCTGTAGTGGCACACACCCTCTGGTCCCCCCTTTTTTAAAAAGGGGAACCACCACCCCGGTCTGCCACTCCTTAGGCACCGTCCGAGACTTCCACGCAATGTTGAAGAGGCGTGTCAACCAAGACAACCCCTCCACACCCAGAGCGTTAAGCATTTCTGGACGGATCTCATCAATCCCTGGGGCTTTGCCACTGTGGAGTTGTTTAACTACTTCAGCAACTGCCACCAGGGAAATTGACGACAATCCCCCATCATCCTCCAGCTCTGCCTCTACCATAGAGGGCGTATTAGTTGGATTTAGGAGTTCCTCAAAGTGCTCCTTCCACCGCCCTATTACCTCCTCAGTTGAGGTCAACAGCGTCCCATCCTTACTGTACACAGCTTGGATGGTTCCCCGCTTCCCCCTCCTGAGGTGGAGAACGGTTTTCCAGAAGCACCTTGGTGCCGACCGAAAGATCCTTCTCCATGTCTTCTCGAACTTCTCCCACACCCGCTGCTTTGCCTCTTTCACGGCAGAGGCTGCAGCCCTTCGGGCCCTTCGGTACCTTGCAACTGCCTCCGGAGTCCTCTGGGATAACATATCCCGGAAAGACTCCTTCTTCAGTCGGACGGCTTCCCTGACCACCGGTGTCCACCACGATGTTTGTGGGTTACCGCCCCTTGAGGCACCTAAGACCCTAAGACCACAGCTCCTCGCCGCAGCTTCAGCAATGGAAACTTTGAACATTGTCCACTCGGGTTCAATGCCCCCAGCCTCCACAGGGATGCACGAAAAGCTCCGCCGGAGGTGTGAGTTGAAAGTCTGTCGGACAGGGGCCTCCTCCAGACGTTCCCAATTTACCCGCACTACCCGTTTCGGCTTACCAGGTCTGTCCAGAGTAACCCCCCACCCCTTGACCCAACTCACCACCAGATGGTGATCGGTTGACAGCTCAGCCCCTCTCTTCACCTGAGTGTCCAAAACATACGGCCTCAGATCAGATGAAACGATTATAAAATCGATCATTGACCTTTGGCCTAGGGTGCTCTGGTACCAAGTACACTTATGAGCATCCCTATGTTCGAAAAAGGTGTTCGTTATAGACAATCCATGACTAGCACAGAAGTCCAACAACAAACAACCACTCTGGTTTAGATCAGGGAGGCCGTTCCTCCCAATCATGCCTCTCCATGTGTCTCCATCATTGCCCACGTGCGCGTTGAAGTCCCCCAGCAGAACTATGGAGTCCCCCACTGGAGCCCCATGCAGGACTCCACTCAAGGTCTCCAAGAAGGCCAAATACTCCGAACTCTTGTTTGGTGCATATGCACAAACAACAGTCAGAGTTTTCCCCCCCACAACCCGCAGGCGTAGGGAGGCGACCCGCTCGAACACCGGGTTAAACTCCAACGTAGCGGTGAGTATCCCCACACCTGCCCGGCGCCTCACACCATGGGCCAGAACCGAGACTGTGTGTAGAGGTAAGCCCCACCAGATCTAACTGGTAGCGCTCCACCTCCCGCACAAGTTCCGGCTCCTTCCCCCACAGAGAGGTGACATTCCACGTCCCCAGAGCCAGCGTCTGCTGCCCGGGTCTGGTCCGTCGAGGCCCCTGACCTTCACTGCCACTCGTGTGGCAGTGCACCTGACCCCAGCGGTTCCTCCCACAGGTGGTTGGCCCATGGGATGGAGAGATGTATGCCACTTAGCTTTTTCGGACTGTGCCTGGCCGGGCTCCGTGGCAAACCCGGCCGCCAGACGCTCGCTGATGAGTCCTCCATCTGGGCCTGGCTCCAGACGGGGGCCCCGGGCTTCCTCCTTGCAGGGTCATTCCATCTCTTCCTCGGTCACTCATAGGGTTTTTGAACCAGTCTTTGTCTGGCCCCTCACCTGAGACCACTTTGCCTTGGGAGACCCTACCAGGAGCACAAAGCTCCAGACAACACAGCCCTCAGGTTCATAGGGACACACAAACCTCTCCACCACGATAAGGTGATGGTGATGGTTCCTGGAGAGGTTCTGGGAGTTCTCACTCCCAACTTGTAAAATACTGACTCTTGGTCACCGGCTCGCAGCGTCAAATACCGATGCAAACATCACGCTTCAGAGTCGATATGGAACGCATCGGGCATATAATAATAAAATAATTAAAGCTGCAAGTAGCGTTGGACCGGCCCTCGCTCCTCTGCGCGCTCCTTGCGACCATGCATTTGCGTGGCACTCAGACACTGCAAACCAAATCATCACCAATGAAAAGGGAACTTCCTGCTGAGTTCAATGATACCTCACACAAGACTCTACGTCATACAGTTCATTAGCTGTGAAAGGGGGCGTCGCTTAAGCATAGGGGGCTGGCCAAACCGTGACCAATAAAAACGGAACTCTCTGTTGAGTTCAATGATACCTCACACAATAGTGTACAAGAAACGAGTCATCAGTTATGAAAGGGCCGTGGCTTAAGCATAGGGGGCGGGGCAAATCGTCACCAATGAAAAGGGAACTCTCTGCTGAGTTCCATGATACCTCACACAAGACTCTACCTTAAATGATTCAAAAGCCATACAAGGGGGCGTGGCCAGAGTACATGGGCATGGTTAAAGTATAGCGGCCGGCTCAGTATCATAAGTAGACCACACATTCTAAGTTTCATGTAAATTGGATGATGTTTGTCATATAAGGCTGATTTCCTGTTGCCAGCGGGGGGGCGCTATGACCAAAAGTCAATATTGGCCTGTATATGTCCTCAGGCCTGGACTCTTGTTAATTGTGGGAAATTTCTAGCAGATATGACAATGTACACTGTAGTTACAGCCACTTTCTAAGTCTTCGCTAAACACTCAAAATGGCCACAACGCCACGCCCACACCGTTTGACGAAAAGTTTTTCTTTTAATAACAAATTTGAAGTCCATCGGATGAAATCTCTAGGAGGAGTTCGTTAAAGTATACCACCTTGACTTCTAGGCCTACTTCCTGTTGCCAGTAGGGGGCGCTATGACTTTGAGCCAATATCGGCATGTATATGTCCTCAGGGTTGGACTCTTATAAATCCTGAAAAGTGTCAAGCCAACTGGACAATGTACACTGAAGTTACACCCACTTCCTGTTTTGATGGCGAAACGCACAAAATGGCCGCCAACGAGCCATTTTTGTGTGCCTATTCCCGAAACCCTTAAAATATCAAATGTTTCACCAGGCCTGATGTGTGTGCAACATTTGGTGAGTTTTTGAGTATGGTAAGGTCCCCAAAAAGGCGATTCATTGCACGGAAGAAAAAAAGAATAATAATAATTCCTTCAGTTTCAATAGGGCCTTCGCCGCTATCGGTGCTCGGGCCCTAATAAAAGATTAAAAGACTTAAAAACCCAAAGTTACAAACATTAGACAAAAGCGAATTTAAACAAGTGAGTTGAGCTTTTTAAAGCATCCACAATACTGCAGAACGTAAGACAATGGGAATGGCGTTCCACAGAGTCGGAGCCACCACTTCAAAGTAACAGTCACCTTTAGTTTTTAAGCGAGTGTGTGGGACCACCAGTATTCCCTGGTCAGAAGACCTGAGGGACCTGTTAGTAATGTAAGGATGGAGCAGGTCAGCGATATAAACAGGTGCCTGGCCATTCAAGGCTCTATATGTCAGAACAAGAACTTTAAATTGGATCCTGAACTTGGTAGGAAGCCAATGTGGGAGTGATGTGCGACGTCCTGCTGGACCTGGTCAACAGCCTTGCAGCAGAGTTCTGGACCAGGCATGGTATAAAACCATGAATGATCATCTCAAGCTCAGATTGTGATTGTGAAAATCAGTGATTTGATTTGTTGATCAAATATAACAGAGGTAGGGCTACTCAATTATGGAAAAAATAATAATCACGATTATTTTGGTCAATATTGAAATCATGATTATTTAACATGATTACTCATTAACATTTTTTTTTGGCATGAGATCTGGCATTTTTATTTGGGGGGGGGATTTGCAATAGTTTCTAAAAAGCATCATACAGTATATCTTACAATTACATTCCAGGATATGATGTTAACGTCCTTTCTCTCACAGAAAGAGTCTTTGAATCAGAATAAAATCTGTTTTACTACTGTGAGTCTGTTCAGCTTTACAGATGTCACACACAAATGTTACACAGCTAATGAACAATTCCAGATACATAATATGACGTGCATCTCACATCACATTTTCACTCACTATGACCACTATTACTGTTAATACTAAACATTGTGCCAAAATATGAACAATAACGTCGCTGTCAGTGGGCTTATTTGCTAGCTAACCTCCGATAAGGAAAAATCCAACATTTAGATGGTACCTTAGAATAACGTTACGTGAAACAGGTAATTTAACATCACCGCTCATTTTACATACAGTTTAACTAGGGCTGTCAAACGATTCATTTTTTTAAATCGCGATTAATCGCATATTTTATCACATGATTAAAATTCTATTATTTTGCATTTCATTACAGTTTTTAAGTATATATTAACAATCAAAAGCAATTCATACCAGTGTATCTTGATTGGGAATCAAATGAATGCAAAGAAAGTGACTTTATGAACTTGATTTTAAGATTTGTAATTATGTATACTGTAAACAAAAGAAAAATGTGTGAATCTGTCATTATTGCACAATTCCTCCAAGTACCTAACTAAAAAACTAAAGATCCCTATCCTTACCAGAGTCAATCTAGTGTTTAGTAACTCCTAAATAATGTAGATTCCTCACTGACGTCCAGTGATCAGCGGTTAATGAGACAGCGTTTGCAGCACCTTGCA
This sequence comes from Sander vitreus, assembly GCF_031162955.1. Classification (NCBI taxonomy): domain Eukaryota; kingdom Metazoa; phylum Chordata; class Actinopteri; order Perciformes; family Percidae; genus Sander; species Sander vitreus. The sequence goes on along the minus strand of NC_135871.1, from coordinate 539,651 downwards.
GCTGTTCAGTGTGACTGCTTTCTCCGTGTCATACAGGCTGTGTGTCCGTGAAAACTACTGTCCCCACCTCGACTGCAACGAGACAGGTCAACCGTAGTACGTCTTTAAGACCAGAGTCCTCTACGATGCTGACAGGTCTGCAGTTAGTTGCCACCCGTTTTGCAAGAGCTGTAGCAAAGCCCTTATTAGAAATTCTTCGGCTGTAGTCATTTTTTGGGATTTGGTTTCATCCACAGGTCGGCAAGTAGCATGCTAGCGTTAGCATCATGTTAACTGAACTATATGCTTAGCTAGCTCCGTAGGTGGTAGCGCAAGCTTGACGTGACTCAAACGTGCTTCGGTGATATTTTAATTCAGCTTTACACAACGTGCATATGGTTTAGACTTGTCTACGAGCCGTCGGGGAGTTTTGGAAAATAAAAAGCTTCATTCAGAGTTATTGCTGCTGTGTTTCTCCATCATGCTGCAGCCTGCAGCAGCAGGATGTGATATGAGGAAGTGGCAGCTTGATGATAAGTAACGGTGCTGCAAAGGGTCAAAATAGTAGCCTGTTAGGCACCACGCAAAGCCGAGTGAAGTGTAAAATAAATTAATAAATGCTGGTATGCGATTAAAAAAAATGAATCGCGTCGCGTCAGCCCTTAATCGCATCGTGATTAACGCGTTAACGCTGACAGCCCTAATTTTAACTTTAACTTCTTCGTCTCATCTGGGGTCTGATAAATGGTAAATTCATCAAAGTCTGTGCCCATAACGCTATTTTCTAAGCGACTGTAGCTGTCACATATTTCACACGGTTTTCATGGTAAGTCAGCCCCCGAAGCTTTCACCACTGTTTGTCACTCTGCCTGAGGAGAAATTGCTGTACTCGCGCTGCTGTTTATTTGGTTTTCATGACTTTGAGAGTGATGACGTCCTGTCGTCGGATTCCTCGAAGCCAAACAGTTTCCAGACAACGGAGTTGGTTTTGCCTTTTTTGCTCCCCAAATGCTGCTGTGGCTGCCCTCCTTCTACCATCTTTACTCACACTGAGTTTTTAAATTCCAGCAGATGAATTTTTGAATGGGTTTTGTTTCACAATCCTCTCCAGGGGGCAGTTATCCCTATTGCTTGTACACTTTTTTCTACCACATCTTTTCCTTCCCTTGGCCTCTCTATTAATGTGCTTGGACACAGAGCTCTGTGAACAGCCAGCCTCTTTAGCAATGACCTTTTGTGTCTTGCCCTCCTTGTGCAAGGTGCCAATGGTCATCTTTTGGACAGCTGTCCAGTCAGCAGTCTTCCCCATGATTGTGTAGCCTACAGAACTAGACTGAGGGACCATTTAAAGGCCTTTGCAGGTGTTTTGAGTTAATTAGCTGATTAGAGTGTGGCACCAGGTGTCTTCAATATTGAACCTTGTCACAATATTCTAATTTTCTGAGATACTGAATTTGGGGTTTTCATTAGTTGTCAGTTCTAATCATCAAAAGTAAAAGAAATAAACACTTGAAATATATCAGTCTGTGTGGAATGAATGTATACATTATACAAGTTTCACTTTTTGAATGGAATTACTGAAATAAATTAACTTTTTTTTCTTTTTCAACAAAAGACTGGGAAAGTTGA